>NW_025748103.1:0-40429 GCF_021184085.1 Oncorhynchus gorbuscha | reverse complement strand
CCAGGTCAGGCACCATCATCAGGCCCAATGGGCCCCGGTCAGGCATCATCATTATCATCATCATCAGGCCCAATGGGCACAGGTCAGGCATCATCATCAGCCCCAATGGGCCCAGGTCAGGCATCATCATCAGGCTCAATGGGCCCAGGTCAGGCATCATCATCAGACCCAATGGGCCCAGGTCAGGCATCATCATCATCATCAGGCCCATTAGGCCCAGGTCAGGCATCATCATCATCATTAGGCCCAATCGGCCCAGGTCAGGCATCATAATCATCATCAGCCACAATGGGCCCAGGTCAAGCATCATCATCAGGCCAAATGGGTCCAGGTCAGGCATTTTCATCATCATCATAGAGTCCAATGGGCCCATGTCAGGCATCATCATCAGGCCCAATGGGCCCAGGACAGGCACCATCATCAGGCCCAATGGGCCCCGGTCAGGCATCATCATCATCAGGCCCAATGGGCCCACGCCAGAAATCATCATCAGCCCCAATGGGCCCAGGTCCGGCATCATCATCAGGCCCAATGGGCCCAGGTCAGGCACCATCATCAGGCCCAATGGGCACAGGTCAGGCATCATCATGATCAACAGGCCCAATGGGCCCACGTGAGACATAATCCTCCTCATCAGCCCCAATGGGCCCAGGTCAGGCATCATCATCAGGCCCAATGGGCCCAGGTCAGGCATCATCATCAGGCCCAATGGGCCCAGGACAGGCACCATCATCAGGCCCAATGGGCCCGGTCAGGCATCATCATCATCATCAGGCCCAATGGGCCCACATCAGAAACCATCATCATCATCAGCCCCAATGGGCCCAGGTCCGGTATCATCATCAGGCCCAATGGGCCCAGGTCAGGCACCATCATCAGGCCCAATGGGCACAGGTCAGGCATCATCATGATCATCAGGCCCAATGGGCCCACGTGAGACATCATCATCCTCATCAGCCCCAATGGGCCCAGGTCAGGCACCATCATCAGGCCCAATGGGCACAGGTCAGGCATCATCATGATCATCAGGCCCAATGGGCCCACATCAGAAACCATCATCATCATCAGCCCCAATGGGCCCAGGTCCGGTATCATCATCAGGCCCAATGGGCCCAGGTCAGGCACCATCATCAGGCCCAATGGGCACAGGTCAGGCATCATCATGATCATCAGGCCCAATGGGCCCACGTGAGACATCATCATCCTCATCAGCCCCAATGGGCCCAGGTCAGGCATCATCATCAGGCCCAATGGGCCCAGGTCAGGCATCATCATCATCATCAGGCCCAATAGGCCCAGGTCAGGCATCATCATCATCATCAGGCCCAATGGGCCCAGGTCAGGCATCATCATCATCATCAGGCCCAATGGGCCCAGGTCAGGCATCATCATCATCAGGCCCAATAGGCACAGGTCAGGCATCATCGTCATCATCAGGCCCAATGGGCCCAGGTTAGGCATCATCTTCAGGCCCAATGGGCCCAGGTCAGGTATCATCTCCAGGCCCAATGGGCCCAGGTCAGGCACCATCATCAGGCCCAATGGGCCCAGGTCAGGCATCATCATCATCAGGCCCAATGGGCCCAGGTCAGGCATCATCATCATCATCAGGCCCAATCGGCCCAGGTCAGGCATCATCATCAGGCCCAATGGGCCCAGGTCAGGCATCATCATCAGGCACAATGGGCCCAGGTCAGATATCATCATCAGGCCCAATGGGCCCAGGTCAGGCATAATCATCATCATCATCATCAGCCCCAATGGGCCCAGGTCAGGCATTATCATCAGGCCCAATGGGCCCAGGTCAGGCATCATCATCAGCCCCAATGGGCCCAGGTCAGGCATCATCATCATCAGGCCAAATGGGCCCAGGTCAGGCATCATCATCATCATCATCATAAGGCCCAATGGGCACAGGTCAGGCATCATCATCATCATCAGCCCCAATGGGCCCAGGTCATGTATCATCACCAGGCCCAATGGGCCCAGGTCAGGCACCATCATCAGGCCCAATGGGCCCAGGTCAGGCATCATCATCATCATCATCATCATCATCATCATCAGGCCCAATGGGCATCATCATCATCAGGCCCAATGGGCACAGGTCAGCCATCATCATCATCATCATCAGGCCCAATGGTCCATCATCATCATCATCATCAGGTCAGGCATCATCATCTTCATCATCAGGCTAAATGGGCCCAGGTCATGTATCATCACCAGGCCCAATGGGTCCAGGTCAGGCATTTTCATCATCATCATAGAGTCCAATGGGCCCGTGTCAGGCATCATCATCATCATCATCATCATCAGGCCCAATTGGCCCAGGTCAGGCATCTTCATCGTCATCATCAGCCCCAATGGGCCCACGTCAGACATCATCATCATCATCAGCCCCAATGGGCCCAGGTCAGGAATCATCATCTGACCCAATAGGCCCAGGTCAGGTATCATCATAATAATCAGGCCCAGGTCAGGCATCATCATCATCATCATCATCATCATCAGGCCCAATGGGCCCAGGTCAGGCATCATCATCCGGCCCAATGGGCACAGGTCAGGCATCATCATCCGGCCCAATGGGCCCAGGTCAGGCATCATCATCAGGCCCAATGGGCCCAGGACAGGCACCATCATCAGGCCCAATGGGCCCCGGTCAGGCATCATCATCATCATCAGGCCCAATGGGCCCACATCAGAAACCATCATCAGCCCCAATGGGCCCAGGTCCGGCATCATCATCAGGCCCAATGGGCCCAGGTCAGGCACCATCATCAGGCCCAATGGGCACAGGTCAGGCATCATCATGATCATCAGGCCCAATGGGCCCACGTGAGACATCATCATCCTCATCAGCCCCAATGGGCCCAGGTCAGGCATCATCATCATCAGGCCAAATGGGCCCAGGTCAGGCATCATCATCATCATCATCATAAGGCCCAATGGGCACAGGTCAGGCATCATCATCATCATCAGCCCCAATGGGCCCAGGTCATGTATCATCACCAGGCCCAATGGGCCCAGGTCAGGCACCATCATCAGGCCCAATGGGCCCAGGTCAGGCATCATCATCATCATCATCATCATCATCAGGCCCAATGGGCACAGGTCAGCCATCATCATCATCATCATCAGGCCCAATGGTCCACGGTCAGGCATCATCATCTTCATCATCAGGCTAAATGGGCCCAGGTCATGTATCATCACCAGGCCCAATGGGTCCAGGTCAGGCATTTTCATCATCATCATAGAGTCCAATGGGCCCGTGTCAGGCATCATCATCATCATCATCATCATCAGGCCCAATTGGCCCAGGTCAGGCATCTTCATCGTCATCATCAGCCCCAATGGGCCCACGTCAGACATCATCATCATCATCAGCCCCAATGGGCCCAGGTCAGGAATCATCATCTGACCCAATAGGCCCAGGTCAGGTATCATCATAATAATCAGGCCCAGGTCAGGCATCATCATCATCATCATCATCATCATCAGGCCCAATGGGCCCAGGTCAGGCATCATCATCCGGCCCAATGGGCACAGGTCAGGCATCATCATCCGGCCCAATGGGCCCAGGTCAGGCATCATCATCAGGCCCAATGGGCCCAGGACAGGCACCATCATCAGGCCCAATGGGCCCCGGTCAGGCATCATCATCATCATCAGGCCCAATGGGCCCACATCAGAAACCATCATCATCATCAGCCCCAATGGGCCCAGGTCCGGCATCATCATCAGGCCCAATGGGCCCAGGTCAGGCACCATCATCAGGCCCAATGGGCACAGGTCAGGCATCATCATCCGGCCCAATGGGCACAGGTCAGGCATCATCATCCGGCCCAATGGGCCCAGGTCAGGCATCATCATCAGGCCCAATGGGCCCAGGACAGGCACCATCATCAGGCCCAATGGGCCCCGGTCAGGCATCATCATCATCATCAGGCCCAATGGGCCCACATCAGAAACCATCATCATCATCAGCCCCAATGGGCCCAGGTCATCATCATCATCAGGCCCAATGGGCCCAGGTCAGGCACCATCATCAGGCCCAATGGGCACAGGTCAGGCATCATCATGATCATCAGGCCCAATGGGCCCACGTGAGACATCATCATCCTCATCAGCCCCAATGGGCCCAGGTCAGGCATCATCATCATCATCAGGCCCAATGGGCCCAGGTCAGGCATCATCATCATCATCAGGCCCAATAGGCACAGGTCAGGCATCATCGTCATCATCAGGCCCAATGGGCCCAGGTCAGGCATCATCATCATCATCAGGCCCAATAGGCACAGGTCAGGCATCATCGTCATCATCAGGCCGAATGGGCACAGGTCAGGCATCATCATCATCATCAGCCCCAATGGGCCCAGGTCAGGCATCATCATCAGGCCCAATGGGCCCAGGTCAGGCATCATCATCATCAGCCCCAATGGGCCCCGGTCAGGCATCATCATCATCATCAGGCCCAATCGGCCCAGGTCAGGCATCATCATCATCATCATCATCATCATCATCATCATCATCATCATCATCATCAGGCCCAATGGGCACAGGTCAGGCATCATCATCTTCATCATCAGGCCAAATGGGCCCACGTCAGGCATCATCATCATCATCATCAGCCCCAATGGGCCCAGGTCAGGCATCATCATCAGGCCCAATGGGCCCATGTCAGGCATCATCATCAGACCCAATGGGCCCAGGTCAGGCATCATCATCAGCCCCAATGGGCCCAGGTCATGCATCATCATCAGGCACAATGGGCCCAGGTCAGGTATCATCATCAGGCCCAATGGGCCCAGGTCAGGCATCATCATCATCATCATCATCAGCCCCAATGGGCCCGGGTCAGGCATCATCATCAGCCACAATGGGCCCAGGTCAGGCATCATCATCAGGCCCAATGGGCCCAGGTCAGGCATCTTCATCATCATCATCAAGTCCAATGGGCCCATGTCTGGCATCTTCATCGTCATCATCAGCCCCAATGGGCCCAGGTCAGGAATCATCATCTGACCCAATAGGCCCAGGTCAGGCATCATCATAATAATCAGGCCCAGGTCAGGCATCATCATCATCATCATCAGGCCCAATGGGCCCAGGTCAGGCATCATCATCCGGCCCAATGGGCACAGGTCAGGCATCATCATCCGGCCCAATGGGCCCAGGTCAGGCATCATCATCAGGCCCAATGGGCCCAGGACAGGCACCATCATCAGGCCCAATGGTCCCCGGTCAGGCATCATCATCATCATCAGGCCCAATGGGCCCACATCAGAAACCATCATCATCATCAGCCCCAATGGGCCCAGGTCCGGCATCATCATCAGGCCCAATGGGCACAGGTCAGGCATCATCATGATCATCAGGCCCAATGGGCCCATCAGGCCCAATGGTCCCCGGTCACATCATCATCCTCATCAGCCCCAATGGGCCCAGGTCAGCATCATCATCATCATCAGGCCCAATGGGCCCAGGTCAGGCATCATCATCATCATCATCAGGCCCAATGGGCCCAGGTCAGGCATCATCATCATCATCAGGCCCAATGGGCCCAGGTCAGGCATCATCATCATCATCAGGCCCAATGGGCCCAGGTCAGGCATCATCATCATCAGGCCCAATCATCATCATCATCATCAGGCCCAATAGGCACAGGTCAGGCATCATCGTCATCATCAGGCCCAATGGGCCCACGTGAGACATCATCATCCTCATCAGCCCCAATGGGCCCAGGTCAGGCATCATCATCAGGCCCAATGGGCCCAGGTCAGGCATCATCATCATCATCAGGCCCAATCGGCCCAGGTCAGGCATCATCATCATCAGCCCCAATGGGCCCCGGTCAGGCATCATCATCATCATCAGGCCCAATCGGCCCAGGTCAGGCATCATCATCATCATCATCATCATCATCATCATCATCATCATCATCGTCATCATCAGGCCCAATGGGCACAGGTCAGGCATCATCATCTTCATCATCAGGCCAAATGGGCCCACGTCAGGCATCATCATCATCATCATCATCAGCCCCAATGGGCCCAGGTCAGGCATCATCATCAGGCCCAATGGGCCCATGTCAGGCATCATCATCAGACCCAATGGGCCCAGGTCAGGCATCATCATCAGCCCCAATGGGCCCAGGTCAGGCATCATCATCAGGCACAATGGGCCCAGGTCAGGTATCATCATCAGGCCCAATGGGCCCAGGTCAGGCATCATCATCATCATCATCATCATCAGGCCCAATGGGCCCATGTCAGCCATCATCACCATCATCATCAGGCCCAATGGTCCACGGTCAGACATCATCATCTTCATCATCAGGCCAAATGGGCCCATGTCAGGCATCATCATCATCATCATCAGCCCCAATGGGACCAGGTCAGGCATTATCATCAGGCCCAATGGGCCCAGGTCAGGCATCATCATCATCAGCCCCAATGGGCCCAGGTCAGGCATCATCATCATCAGGCCCAATGGGCCCAGGTCAGGCCCAGGTCAGTCATCATTATCATCAGGCCAAATGGGCCCAGGTCAGGCATCATCATCATCATCAGGCCCAATGGGCACAGGTCAGGCATCATCATCATCATCAGCCCCAATGGGCCCAGGTCAGGCATCATCATCAGGCCCAATGGGCCCAGGTCAGGTATCATCACCAGGCCCAATGGGCCCAGGTCAGGCATCATCATCATCATCAGGCCCAATAGGCACAGGTCAGGCATCATCGTCATCATCAGGCCGAATGGGCACAGGTCAGGCATCATCATCATCATCAGCACCAATGGGCCCAGGTCAGGCATCATCATCAGGCCCAATGGGCCCAGGTCAGGTATCATCACCAGGCCCAATGGGCCCAGGTCAGGCACCATCATCAGGCCCAATGGGCCCAGGTCAGGCATCATCATCATCAGGCCCAATGGGCCCAGGTCAGGCATCATCATCATCATCAGGCCCAATCGGCCCAGGTCAGGCATCATCATCATCAGCCCCAATGGGCCCCGGTCAGGCATCATCATCATCATCAGGCCCAATCGGCCCAGGTCAGGCATCATCATCATCATCATCATCATCAGGCCCAATGGGCACAGGTCAGGCATCATCATCATCATCAGCCCCAATGGGCCCAGGTCAGGCATCATCATCAGGCCCAATGGGCCCAGGTCAGGTATCATCACCAGGCCCAATGGGCCCAGGTCAGGCACCATCATCAGGCCCAATGGGCCCAGGTCAGGCATCATCATCATCAACATCAGGCCCAATGGGCCCAGGTCAGGCATCATCATCATCATCAGGCCCAATCGGCCCAGGTCAGGCATCATCATCATCAGCCCCAATGGGCCCCAGTCAGGCATCATCATCATCATCAGGCCCAATCGGCCCAGGTCAGGCATCATCATCATCATCATCATCATCATCATCATCATCATCATCATCATCATCAGGCCAAATGGGCACAGGTCAGGAATCATCATCATGCCCAATGGGCCCAGGTCAGGCATCAACATCCAGGCCCAATGGGCACAGGTCAGGCATCATCATCCGGCCCAATGGGCCCATGTCAGCCATCGTCATCATCATCATCATCATCAGGCCCAATGGTCCACGGTCAGGCATCATCATCTTCATCATCAGGCCAAATGGGCCCACGTCAGGCATCATCATCATCATCATCAGCCCCAATGGGCCCAGGTCCCCAATGGGCCCAGGTCAGGCATTATCATCAGGCCCAATGGGCCCAGGTCAGGCATCATCATCATCAGCCCCAATGGGCCCAGGTCAGGCATCATCATCAGGCCAAATGGGCCCAGGTCAGGCATCATCATCATCATCAGGCCCAATGGGCACAGGTCAGGCATCATCATCATCATCAGCCCCAATGGGCCCAGGTCAGGCATCATCATCAGGCCCAATGGGCCCAGGTCAGGCACCATCATCAGGCCCAATGGGCCCAGGTCAGGCATCATCATCATCAACATCAGGCCCAATGGGCCCAGGTCAGGCATCATCATCATCATCAGGCCCAATCGGCCCAGGTCAGTCATCATCATCATCAGCCCCAATGGGCCCCAGTCAGCATCATCATCATCATCAGGCCCAATGGGCCCAGGTCAGGCATCATCATCATCGTCATCATCATCAGGCCCAATGGGCACAGGTCAGGCATCATCATCTTCATCATCATGCCAAATGGGCCCAGTTCAGGCATCATCATCATCATCATCAGGCCCAATGAGCCCCGGTCAGGCATCATCATTATCATCATCATCAGGCCCAATGGGCACAGGTCAGGCATCATCCTCTTCATCATCAGGCCCAATGGGCCCACGTCAGGCATCATCATCATCATCATCATCATCAGCCCCAATGGGCCCAGGTCAGGCATCATCATCAGGCCCAATGGGCCCAGGTCAGGCATCATCATCAGACCCAATGGGCCCAGGTCAGGCATCATCATCAGCCCCAATGGGCCCAGGTCAGGCATCATCATCAGGCACAATGGGCCCAGGTCAGGTATCATCATCAGGCACAATGGGCCCAGGTCAGGCATCATCATCATCATCATCAGGCCCAATGGGCCCAGGTCAGGCATCATCATCATCATCAGGCCCAATGGGCCCATGTCAGCCATCATCATCATCATCAGGCCCAATGGGCCCGGTCAGGCATCATCATCTTCATCATCAGGCCAAATGGGCCCACGTCAGGCATCATCATCATCAGGCCCAATGGGCCCAGGTCAGCCCAGGTCAGGCATCATTATCATCAGGCCCAATGGGCCCAGGTCAGGCAGGTCAGGCATCATTATCATCAGGCCAAATGGGCCCAGGTCAGGCATCATCATCATCATCAGGCCCAATGGGCACAGGTCAGGCATCATCATCATCATCAGCCCCAATGGGCCCAGGTCAGGCATCATCATCAGGCCCAATGGGCCCAGGTCAGGCACCATCATCAGGCCCAATGGGCCCAGGTCAGGCATCATCATCATCAACATCAGGCCCAATGGGCCCAGGTCAGGCATCATCATCATCATCAGGCCCAATCGGCCCAGGTCAGTCATCATCATCATCAGCCCCAATGGGCCCCAGTCAGGCATCATCATCATCATCAGGCCCAATCGGCCCAGGTCAGGCATCATCATCATCGTCATCATCATCAGGCCCAATGGGCACAGGTCAGGCATCATCATCTTCATCATCATGCCAAATGGGCCCAGTTCAGGCATCATCATCATCATCATCAGGCCCAATGAGCCCCGGTCAGGCATCATCATTATCATCATCATCAGGCCCAATGGGCCCAGGTCAGGCATCATCCTCTTCATCATCAGGCCAAATGGGCCCATCAGGCATCATCATCATCATCATCATCAGCCCCAATGGGCCCAGGTCAGGCATCATCATCAGGCCCAATGGGCCCAGGTCAGGCATCATCATCATCATCAGACCCAATGGGCCCAGGTCAGGCATCATCATCAGCCCCAATGGGCCCAGGTCAGGCATCATCATCAGGCACAATGGGCCCAGGTCAGAATCATCATCAGGCACAATGGGCCCAGGTCAGGCATCATCATCATCATCATCAGGCCCAATGGGCCCAGGTCAGGCATCATCATCATCATCAGGCCCAATGGGCCCATGTCAGCCATGTCAGCCATCATCATCATCATCAGGCCCAATGGTCCACGGTCAGGCATCATCATCTTCATCATCAGGCCAAATGGGCCCACGTCAGGCATCATCATCATCAGGCCCAATGGGCCCAGGTCAGGCAGGTCAGGCATCATCATCAGGCCCCAATGGGCCCAGGTCAGGCAGGTCATCATCATCAGGCCAAATGGGCCCAGGTCAGGCATCATCATCATCATCAGGCCCAATGGGCACAGGTCAGGCATCATCATCATCATCAGCCCCAATGGGCCCAGGTCAGGCATCATCATCAGGCCCAATGGGCCCAGGTCAGGCACCATCATCAGGCCCAATGGGCCCAGGTCAGGCATCATCATCATCAACATCAGGCCCAATGGGCCCAGGTCAGGCATCATCATCATCATCAGGCCCAATCGGCCCAGGTCAGTCATCATCATCATCAGCCCCAATGGGCCCCAGTCAGGCATCATCATCATCATCAGGCCCAATCGGCCCAGGTCAGGCATCATCATCATCGTCATCATCATCAGGCCCAATGGGCACAGGTCAGGCATCATCATCTTCATCATCATGCCAAATGGGCCCAGTTCAGGCATCATCATCATCATCATCAGGCCCAATGAGCCCCGGTCAGGCATCATCATTATCATCATCATCAGGCCCAATGGGCACAGGTCAGGCATCATCCTCTTCATCATCAGGCCAAATGGGCCCACGTCAGGCATCATCATCATCATCATCATCATCAGCCCCAATGGGCCCAGGTCAGGCATCATCATCAGGCCCAATGGGCCCAGGTCAGGCATCATCATCAGACCCAATGGGCCCAGGTCAGGCATCATCATCAGCCCCAATGGGCCCAGGTCAGGCATCATCATCAGGCACAATGGGCCCAGGTCAGGTATCATCATCAGGCACAATGGGCCCAGGTCAGGCATCATCATCATCATCATCAGGCCCAATGGGCCCAGGTCAGGCATCATCATCATCATCAGGCCCAATGGGCCCATGTCAGCCATCATCATCATCATCAGGCCCAATGGTCCACGGTCAGGCATCATCATCTTCATCATCAGGCCAAATGGGCCCACGTCAGGCATCATCATCATCAGGCCCAATGGGCCCAGGTCAGGCCCAGGTCAGGCATCATTATCATCAGGCCCAATGGGCCCAGGTCAGGCCCAGGTCAGGCATCATTATCATCAGGCCAAATGGGCCCAGGTCAGGCATCATCATCATCATCAGGCCCAATGGGCACAGGTCAGGCATCATCATCATCATCAGCCCCAATGGGCCCAGGTCAGGCATCATCATCAGGCCCAATGGGCCCAGGTCAGGCACCATCATCAGGCCCAATGGGCCCAGGTCAGGCATCATCATCATCAACATCAGGCCCAATGGGCCCAGGTCAGGCATCATCATCATCATCAGGCCCAATCGGCCCAGGTCAGTCATCATCATCATCAGCCCCAATGGGCCCCAGTCAGGCATCATCATCATCATCAGGCCCAATCGGCCCAGGTCAGGCATCATCATCATCGTCATCATCATCAGGCCCAATGGGCACAGGTCAGGCATCATCATCTTCATCATCATGCCAAATGGGCCCAGTTCAGGCATCATCATCATCATCATCAGGCCCAATGAGCCCCGGTCAGGCATCATCATTATCATCATCATCAGGCCCAATGGGCACAGGTCAGGCATCATCCTCTTCATCATCAGGCCAAATGGGCCCACGTCAGGCATCATCATCATCATCATCATCATCAGCCCAATGGGCCCAGGTCAGGCATCATCATCAGGCCCAATGGGCCCAGGTCAGGCATCATCATCAGACCCAATGGGCCCAGGTCAGGCATCATCATCAGCCCCAATGGGCCCAGGTCAGGCATCATCATCAGGCACAATGGGCCCAGGTCAGGTATCATCATCAGGCACAATGGGCCCAGGTCAGGCATCATCATCATCATCATCAGGCCCAATGGGCCCAGGTCAGGCATCATCATCATCATCAGGCCCAATGGGCCCATGTCAGCCATCATCATCATCATCAGGCCCAATGGTCCACGGTCAGGCATCATCATCTTCATCATCAGGCCAAATGGGCCCACGTCAGGCATCATCATCATCAGGCCCAATGGGCCCAGGTCAGGCCCAGGTCAGGCATCATTATCATCAGGCCCAATGGGCCCAGGTCAGGCCCAGGTCAGGCATCATTATCATCAGGCCAAATGGGCCCAGGTCAGGCATCATCATCATCATCAGGCCCAATGGGCACAGGTCAGGCATCATCATCATCATCAGCCCCAATGGGCCCAGGTCAGGCATCATCATCAGGCCCAATGGGCCCAGGTCAGGCACCATCATCAGGCCCAATGGGCCCAGGTCAGGCATCATCATCATCAACATCAGGCCCAATGGGCCCAGGTCAGGCATCATCATCATCATCAGGCCCAATCGGCCCAGGTCAGTCATCATCATCATCAGCCCCAATGGGCCCCAGTCAGGCATCATCATCATCATCAGGCCCAATCGGCCCAGGTCAGGCATCATCATCATCGTCATCATCATCAGGCCCAATGGGCACAGGTCAGGCATCATCATCTTCATCATCATGCCAAATGGGCCCAGTTCAGGCATCATCATCATCATCATCAGGCCCAATGAGCCCCGGTCAGGCATCATCATTATCATCATCATCAGGCCCAATGGGCACAGGTCAGGCATCATCCTCTTCATCATCAGGCCAAATGGGCCCACGTCAGGCATCATCATCATCATCATCATCATCAGCCCCAATGGGCCCAGGTCAGGCATCATCATCAGGCCCAATGGGCCCAGGTCAGGCATCATCATCAGACCCAATGGGCCCAGGTCAGGCATCATCATCAGCCCCAATGGGCCCAGGTCAGGCATCATCATCAGGCACAATGGGCCCAGGTCAGGTATCATCATCAGGCACAATGGGCCCAGGTCAGGCATCATCATCATCATCATCAGGCCCAATGGGCCCAGGTCAGGCATCATCATCATCATCAGGCCCAATGGGCCCATGTCAGCCATCATCATCATCATCAGGCCCAATGGTCCACGGTCAGGCATCATCATCTTCATCATCAGGCCAAATGGGCCCACGTCAGGCATCATCATCATCAGGCCCAATGGGCCCAGGTCAGGCCCAGGTCAGGCATCATTATCATCAGGCCCAATGGGCCCAGGTCAGGCCCAGGTCAGGCATCATTATCATCAGGCCAAATGGGCCCAGGTCAGGCATCATCATCATCATCAGGCCCAATGGGCACAGGTCAGGCATCATCATCATCATCAGCCCCAATGGGCCCAGGTCAGGCATCATCATCAGGCCCAATGGGCCCAGGTCAGGCACCATCATCAGGCCCAATGGGCCCAGGTCAGGCATCATCATCATCAACATCAGGCCCAATGGGCCCAGGTCAGGCATCATCATCATCATCAGGCCCAATCGGCCCAGGTCAGTCATCATCATCATCAGCCCCAATGGGCCCCAGTCAGGCATCATCATCATCATCAGGCCCAATCGGCCCAGGTCAGGCATCATCATCATCGTCATCATCATCAGGCCCAATGGGCACAGGTCAGGCATCATCATCTTCATCATCATGCCAAATGGGCCCAGTTCAGGCATCATCATCATCATCATCAGGCCCAATGAGCCCCGGTCAGGCATCATCATTATCATCATCATCAGGCCCAATGGGCACAGGTCAGGCATCATCCTCTTCATCATCAGGCCAAATGGGCCCACGTCAGGCATCATCATCATCATCATCATCAGCCCCAATGGGCCCAGGTCAGGCATCATCATCAGGCCCAATGGGCCCAGGTCAGGCATCATCATCAGACCCAATGGGCCCAGGTCAGGCATCATCATCAGCCCCAATGGGCCCAGGTCAGGCATCATCATCAGGCACAATGGGCCCAGGTCAGGTATCATCATCAGGCACAATGGGCCCAGGTCAGGCATCATCATCATCATCATCAGGCCCAATGGGCCCAGGTCAGGCATCATCATCATCATCAGGCCCAATGGGCCCATGTCAGCCATCATCATCATCATCAGGCCCAATGGTCCACGGTCAGGCATCATCATCTTCATCATCAGGCCAAATGGGCCCACGTCAGGCATCATCATCATCAGGCCCAATGGGCCCAGGTCAGGCCCAGGTCAGGCATCATTATCATCAGGCCCAATGGGCCCAGGTCAGGCATCATCATCATCAGCCCCAATGGGCCCAGGTCAGGCATCATCATCATCAGGCCCAATGGGCCCAGGTCAGGCCCAGGTCAGGCATCATTATCATCAGGCCCAATCGGCCCAGGTCAGGCATCATCATCATCATCAGCCCCAATGGGCCCAGGTCAGGCATCATCATCAGGCCCAATGGGCCCAGGCCAAGTATCATCACCAGGCCCAATGGGCCCAGGTCAGGCACCATCATCAGGCCTAATGGGCCCAGGTCAGGCATCATCATCATCATCAGGCCCAATCGGCCCAGGTCAGGCATCATCATCATCAGCCCCAATGGGCCCCAGTCAGGCATCATCATCATCATCATCATCATCATCATCATCATCATCATCATCATCATCATCAGGCCCAATGGGCACAGGCAGGCATCATCATCTTCATCATCATGCCAAATGGGCCCAGTTCAGGCATCATCATCATCATCATCATCAGGCCCAATGGGCCCCGGTCAGGCACCATCATTATCATCATCATCAGGCCCAATGGGCACAGGTCAGGCATCATCATCTTCATCATCATGCCAAATGGGCCCAGTTCAGGCATCATCATCATCATCAGGCCCAATGGGCCCCGGTCAGGCATCATCATTATCATCATCATCAGGCCCAATAGGCACAGGTCAGGCATCATCATCAGCCCCAATGGGCCCAGGTCAGGCATCATCATCATGCCCAATGGGCCCATGTCAGGCATCATCATCAGACCCAATGGGCCCAGGTCAGGCATCATCATCATCATCAGGCCCATTAGGCCCAGGTCAGGCATCATCATCATCATTAGGCCCAATCGGCCCAGGTCAGGCATCATAATCATCATCAGCCACAATGGGCCCAGGTCAGGCATCATCATCAGGCCAAATGGGTCCAGGTCAGGCATTTTCATCATCATCATAGAGTCCAATGGGCCCATGTCAGGCATCATCATCATCATCATCAGGCCCAATTGGCCCAGGTCAGGCATCTTCATCGTCATCATCAGCCCCAATGGGCCCACGTCAGGCATCATCATCATCATCAGGCCCAATCGGCCCAGGTCAGGCATCATCATCATCATCATCATCATCATCATCATCATCATCATCATCATCATCATCAGGCCCAATGGGCACAGGTCAGGCATCATCATCTTCATCATCAGGCATCATCATCATCATCATCATCAGGCCCAATGGGCCATCATCATCATCATCATCATCATCATCATCATCATCATCATCATCATCATCATCATCAGCCCCAATGGGCCCAGGTCAGGCATCATCATCAGCCACAATGGGCCCAGGTCAGGCATCATCATCAGGCCCAATGGGCCCAGGTCCGGCATCGTCATCAGGCCCAATGGGCCCAGGTCAGGCACCATCATCAGGCCCAATGGGCACAGGTCAGGCATCATCATGATCATCAGGCCCAATGGGCCCACGTGAGACATCATCATCCTCATCAGCCCCAATGGGCCCAGGTCAGGCATCATCATCAGGCCCAATGGGACCAGGTCAGGCATCATCATCATCATCAGGCCCAATAGGCCCAGGTCAGGCATCATCATAATCATCAGGCCCAATCAGCCCAGGTCAGGCATCATTATCATCAGCCCCAATGGGCCCCGGTCAGACATCATCATCTTCATCATCAGGCCAAATGGGCCCAGTTCAGGCATCATCATCATCATCATCATCAGGCCCAATGGGCACAGGTCAGGCATCATCGTCATCATCAGGCCAAATGGGCACAGGTCAGGCATCATCATCATCATCAGCCCCAATGGGCCCAGGTCAGGCATCATCATCAGGCCCAATAGGCCCAGGTCAGTTATCATCACCAGGCCCAATGGGCCCAGGTCAGGCACCATCATCAGGCCCAATGGGCCCAGGTCAGGCATCATCATCATCATCAGGCCCAATCGGCCCAGGTCAGGCATCATCATCATCAGCCTCAATGGGCCACGGTCAGGCATCATCATCATCATCAGGCCCAATCGGCCCAGGTCAGGCATCATCATCATCATCATCATCATCATCATCATCATCATCATCATCATCATCATCATCATCAGGCCCAATGGGCACAGGTCAGGCATCATCATCTTCATCATCAGGCCAAATGGGCCCACGTCAGGCATCATCATCATCATCATCAGCCCCAATGGGCCCAGGTCAGGCATCATCATCAGCCACAATGGGCCCAGGTCAGGCATCATCATCAGGCCCAATGGGCCCAGGTCAGGCATCTTCATCATCATCATCATCAAGTCCAATGGGCCCATGTCAGGCATCTTCATCATCATCATCAGCCCCAATGGGCCCAGGTCAGGCATCTTCATCGTCAACATCAGCCCCAATGGGCCGACATCAGACATCATCATCATCATCAGCCCCAATGGGCCCAGGTCAGGAATCATCATCTGGCCCAATAGGCCCAGGTCAGGCATCATCATAATCATCAGGCCCAATGGGCCCAGGTCAGGCATCAACATCCAGGCCCAATGGGCACAGGTCAGGCATCATCATCCGGCCCAATGGGCCCATGTCAGCCATCATCATCATCATCATCAGGCCCAATGGGCCATGGTCAGGCATCATCATCTTCATCATCAGGCCAAATGGGCCCACGTCAGGCATTATCATCAGGCCCAATGGGCCCAGGTCAGGCATCATCATCAGCCCCAATGGGCCCAGGTCAGGCATCATCATCATCAGGCCCAATGGGCCCAGGTCAGGCATCATCATCACCATCAGGCCCAATCGGCCAAGGTCAGGCATCATCATCATCAGCCCCAATGGGCCCAGGTCAGGCATCATCATCAGGCCCAATGGGCCCTGGTCAGGCATCATCATCATCATCATCAGACCCAATGGGCCCAGGTCAGGCATCATCATCATCAGGCCCAATCGACCCAGGTCAGGCATCATCATCAGGCCCAATGGGCCCTGGTCAGGCATCATCATCATCATCAGCCCCAATGGGCCCGGTCAGGTATCATCATCATCATCAGGCCCAATGGGCCCAGGTCAGGCATCATCATCATCATCAGGCCCAATGGCCCATGTCAGCCATCATCATCATCATCATCATCAGGCCCAATGGTCCACGGTCAGGCATCATCATCTTCATCATCAGGCCAAATGGGCCCACGTCAGCCATCATCATCATCATCATCAGCCCCAATGGGCCCAGGTCAGGCATTATCATCAGGCCCAATGGGCCCAGGTCAGGCATCATCATCATCAGCCCCAATGGGCCCAGGTCAGGCATCATCATCATCAGGCCCAATGGGCCCAGGTCAGGCCCAGGTCAGGCATCATTATCATCAGGCCAAATGGGCCCAGGTCATGCATCATCATCATCATCAGGCCCAATGGGCACAGGTCAGGCATCATCATCATCATCATCAGCCCCAATGGGCCCAGGTCAGGCATCATCATCAGGCCCAATGGGCCCAGGTCAGGTATCATCACCAGGCCCAATGGGCCCAGGTCAGGCACCATCATCAGGCCCAATGGGCCCAGGTCAGGCATCATCATCATCAACATCAGGCCCAATGGGACCAGGTCAGGCATCATCATCATCATCATCAGGCCCAATCGGCCCAGGTCAGGCATCATCATCATCAGCCCCAATGGGCCCCAGTCAGGCATCATCATCATCATCAGGCCCAATGGGCACAGGTCAGGCATCATCATCTTCATCATCATGCCAAATGGACCCAGTTCAGGCATCATCATCATCATCAGGCCCAATGAGCCCCGGTCAGGCATCATCATTATCATCATCATCAGGCCCAATGGGCACAGGTCAGGCATCATCATCTTCATCATCAGGCCAAATGGGCCCACGTCAGGCATCATCATCATCATCATCATCAGCCCCAATGGGCCCAGGTCAGGCATCATCATCAGGCCCAATGGGCCCAGGTCAGGCATCATCATCAGACCCAATGGGCCCAGGTCAGGCATCATCATCAGCCCCAATGGGCCCAGGTCAGGCATCATCATCAGGCACAATGGGCCCAGGTCAGGTATCATCATCAGGCCCAATGGGCCCAGGTCAGGCATCATCATCATCATCATCAGGCCCAATGGGCCCAGGTCAGGCATCATCATCATCATCAGGCCCAATGGGCCCATGTCAGCCATCATCATCATCATCATCAGGCCCAATGGGCCCAGGTCAGGCATCATTATCATCAGGCCCAATGGGCCCAGGTCAGGCATCATTATCATCAGGCCCAATGGGCCCAGGTCAGGCATCATCATCATCAGCCCCAATGGGCCCAGGTCAGGCATCATCATCATCAGGCCCAATGGGCCCAGGTCAGGCCCAGGTCAGGCATCATTATCATCAGGCCAAATGGGCCCAGGTCAGGCATCATCATCATCATCAGGCCCAATGGGCACAGGTCAGGCATCATCATCATCATCAGCCCCAATGGGCCCAGGTCAGGCATCATCATCAGGCCCAATGGGCCCAGGTCAGGTATCATCACCAGGCCCAATGGGCCCAGGTCAGGCACCATCATCAGGCCCAATGGGCCCAGGTCAGGCATCATCATCATCATCAGGCCCAATCGGCCCAGGTCAGGCATCATCATCATCAGCCCCAATGGGCCCCAGTCAGGCATCATCATCATCATCATCAGGCCCAATCGGCCCAGGTCAGGCATCATCATCATCATCATCATCATCATCATCATCATCATCATCATCATCATCATCATCATCAGGCCCAATGGGCACAGGCAGGCATCATCATCTTCATCATCATGCCAAATGGGCCCAGTTCAGGCATCATCATCATCATCAGGCCCATTAGGCCCAGGTCAGGCATCATCATCATCAGCCCCAATGGGCCCCGGTCAGGCATCATCATCATCATCAGGCCCAATCGGCCCAGGTCAGGCATCATCATCATCATCATCAGGCCAAATGGGCCCACGTCAGGCATCATCATCATCATCATCATCAGGCCCAATGGGCCCACGTCAGGCATCATCATCAGACCCAATGGGCCCAGGTCAGGCATCATCATCAGCCCCAATGGGCCCAGGTCAGGCATCATCATCAGGCACAATGGGCCCAGGTCAGGTATCATCATCATCATCATCAGGCCCAAAGGGCCCAGGTCAGGCATCATCATCATCATCAGGCCCAATGGGCCCAGGTCAGGCATCATCATCAGGCCCAATGGGCCCAGGTCAGGTATCATCACCAGGCCCAATGGGCCCAGGTCAGGCACCATCATCAGGCCCAATGGGCCCAGGTCAGGCATCATCATCATCATCAGGCCCAATCGGCCCAGGTCAGGCATCATCATCATCAGCCCCAATGGGCCCCAGTCAGGCATCATCATCATCATCAGGCCCAATCGGCCCAGGTCAGGCATCATCATCATCATCATCATCATCATCATCAGGCCCAATGGGCACAGGCAGGCATCATCATCTTCATCATCATGCCAAATGGGCCCAGTTCAGGCATCATCATCATCATCAGGCCCATTAGGCCCAGGTCAGGCATCATCATCATCAGCCCCAATGGGCCCCGGTCAGGCATCATCATCATCATCAGGCCCAATCGGCCCAGGTCAGGCATCATCATCATCATCATCATCATCGTCATCATCAGGCCCAATGGGCACAGGTCAGGCATCATCATCTTCATCATCAGGCCAAATGGGCCCACGTCAGGCATCATCATCATCATCATCATCATCAGGCCCAATGGGCCCAGGTCAGGCATCATCATCAGACCCAATGGGCCCAGGTCAGGCATCATCATCAGCCCCAATGGGCCCAGGTCAGGCATCATCATCAGGCACAATGGGCCCAGGTCAGGTATCATCATCATCATCATCAGGCCCAAAGGGCCCAGGTCAGGCATCATCATCATCATCAGGCCCAATGGGCCCAGGTCAGGCATCATCATCAGGCCCAATGGGCCCAGGTCAGGCATCATCATCATCATCATCAGGCCCAAAGGGCCCAGGTCAGGCATCATCATCATCATCAGGCCCAATGGCCCACGTCAGCCATCATCATCATCATCATCAGCCCCAATGGGCCCAGGTCAGGCATTATCATCAGGCCCAATGGGCCCAGGTCAGGCATCATCATCATCAGCCCCACTGGGCCCAGGTCAGGCATCATCATCATCAGGCCCAATGGGCCCAGGTCAGGCCCAGGTCAGGCATCATTATCATCAGGCCAAATGGGCCCAGGTCAGGCATCATCATCATCATCAGGCCCAATGGGCACAGGTCAGGCATCATCATCATCATCAGCCCCAATGGGCCCAGGTCAGGCATCATCATCAGGCCCAATGGGCCCAGGTCAGGTATCATCACCAGGCCCAATGGGCCCAGGTCAGGCACCATCATCAGGCCCAATGGGCCCAGGTCAGGCATCATCATCATCAACATCAGGCCCAATGGGACCAGGTCAGGCATCATCATCATCATCATCAGGCCCAATCGGCCCAGGTCAGGCATCATCATCATCAGCCCCAATGGGCCCCAGTCAGGCATCATCATCATCATCAGGCCCAATCGGCCCAGATCAGGCATCATCATCATCATCATCAGGCCCAATGGGCACAGGTCAGGCATCATCATCTTCATCATCATGCCAAATGGACCCAGTTCAGGCATCATCATCATCATCAGGCCCAATGAGCCCCGGTCAGGCATCATCATTATCATCATCATCAGGCCCAATGGGCACAGGTCAGGCATCATCATCTTCATCATCAGGCCAAATGGGCCCACGTCAGGCATCATCATCATCATCATCATCAGCCCCAATGGGCCCAGGTCAGGCATCATCATCAGGCCCAATGGGCCCAGGTCAGGCATCATCATCAGACCCAATGGGCCCAGGTCAGGCATCATCATCAGCCCCAATGGGCCCAGGTCAGGCATCATCATCAGGCACAATGGGCCCAGGTCAGGTATCATCATCAGGCCCAATGGGCCCAGGTCAGGCATCATCATCATCATCAGGCCCAATGGGCCCAGGTCAGGCATCATCATCATCATCAGGCCCAATGGGCCCATGTCAGCCATCATCATCATCATCATCAGGCCCAATGGGCCCAGGTCAGGCATCATTATCATCAGGCCCAATGGGCCCAGGTCAGGCATCATTATCATCAGGCCCAATGGGCCCAGGTCAGGCATCATCATCATCAGCCCCAATGGGCCCAGGTCAGGCATCATCATCATCAGGCCCAATGGGCCCAGGTCAGGCCCAGGTCAGGCATCATTATCATCAGGCCAAATGGGCCCAGGTCAGGCATCATCATCATCATCAGGCCCAATGGGCACAGGTCAGGCATCATCATCATCATCAGCCCCAATGGGCCCAGGTCAGGCATCATCATCAGGCCCAATGGGCCCAGGTCAGGTATCATCACCAGGCCCAATGGGCCCAGGTCAGGCACCATCATCAGGCCCAATGGGCCCAGGTCAGGCATCATCATCATCATCAGGCCCAATCGGCCCAGGTCAGGCATCATCATCATCAGCCCCAATGGGCCCCAGTCAGGCATCATCATAATCATCAGGCCCAATCGGCCCAGGTCAGGCATCATCATCATCATCATCATCATCATCATCATCATCATCATCATCATCATCATCATCATCATCAGGCCCAATGGGCACAGGCAGGCATCATCATCTTCATCATCATGCCAAATGGGCCCAGTTCAGGCATCATCATCATCATCAGGCCCATTAGGCCCAGGTCAGGCATCATCATCATCAGCCCCAATGGGCCCCGGTCAGGCATCATCATCATCATCAGGCCCAATCGGCCCAGGTCAGGCATCATCATCATCATCATCATCATCGTCATCATCAGGCCCAATGGGCACAGGTCAGGCATCATCATCTTCATCATCAGGCCAAATGGGCCCACGTCAGGCATCATCATCATCATCATCATCAGGCCCAATGGGCCCAGGTCAGGCATCATCATCAGACCCAATGGGCCCAGGTCAGGCATCATCATCAGCCCCAATGGGCCCAGGTCAGGCATCATCATCAGGCACAATGGGCCCAGGTCAGGTATCATCATCAGGCCCAATGGGCCCAGGTCAGGCATCATCATCATCATCATCAGGCCCAAAGGGCCCAGGTCAGGCATCATCATCATCATCAGGCCCAATGGCCCATGTCAGCCATCATCATCATCATCATCAGGCCCAATGGTCCACGGTCAGGCATCATCATCTTCATCATCAGGCCAAATGGGCCCACGTCAGCCATCATCATCATCATCATCAGCCCCAATGGGCCCAGGTCAGGCATTATCATCAGGCCCAATGGGCCCAGGTCAGGCATCATCATCATCAGCCCCAATGGGCCCAGGTCAGGCATCATCATCATCAGGCCCAATGGGCCCAGGTCAGGCCCAGGTCAGGCATCATTATCATCAGGCCAAATGGGCCCAGGTCAGGCATCATCATCATCATCAGGCCCAATGGGCACAGGTCAGGCATCATCATCATCATCAGCCCCAATGGGCCCAGGTCAGGCATCATCATCAGGCCCAATGGGCCCAGGTCAGGTATCATCACCAGGCCCAATGGGCCCAGGTCAGGCACCATCATCAGGCCCAATGGGCCCAGGTCAGGCATCATCATCATCAACATCAGGCCCAATGGGACCAGGTCAGGCATCATCATCATCATCATCAGGCCCAATCGGCCCAGGTCAGGCATCATCATCATCAGCCCCAATGGGCCCCAGTCAGGCATCATCATCATCATCAGGCCCAATCGGCCCAGATCAGGCATCATCATCATCATCATCAGGCCCAATGGGCACAGGTCAGGCATCATCATCTTCATCATCATGCCAAATGGACCCAGTTCAGGCATCATCATCATCATCAGGCCCAATGAGCCCCGGTCAGGCATCATCATTATCATCATCATCAGGCCCAATGGGCACAGGTCAGGCATCATCATCTTCATCATCAGGCCAAATGGGCCCACGTCAGGCATCATCATCATCATCATCATCATCAGCCCCAATGGGCCCAGGTCAGGCATCATCATCAGGCCCAATGGGCCCAGGTCAGGCATCATCATCAGACCCAATGGGCCCAGGTCAGGCATCATCATCAGCCCCAATGGGCCCAGGTCAGGCATCATCATCAGGCACAATGGGCCCAGGTCAGGTATCATCATCAGGCCCAATGGGCCCAGGTCAGGCATCATCATCAGGCCCAATGGGCCCAGGTCAGGCACCATCATCAGGCCCAATGGGCCCCGGTCAGGCATCATCATCATCATCAGGGCCAATGGGCCCACGTCAGACATCATCATCATCATCAGCCCCAATGGGCACAGGTCAGGCATCTTCATCATCATCATCAAGTCCAATGGTCCCAGGTCAGGCATCATCATCAGGCCCAATGGGCCCAGGTCAGGCACCATCATCAGGCCCAATGGGCCCCGGTCAGGCATCATCATTATCATCATCATCAGGCCCAATGGGCACAGGTCAGGCATCATCATCAGCCCCAATGGGCCCAGGGCAGGCATCATCATCAGGCCCAATGGGCCCAGGTCAGGCATCATCATCAGACCCAATGGGCCCAGGTCAGGCATCATCATCATCATCAGGCCCATTAGGCCCAGGTCAGGCATCATCATCATCATTAGGCCCAATCGGCCCAGGTCAGGCATCATAATCATCATCAGCCACAATGGGCCCAGGTCCGGCATCATCATCAGGCCAAATGGGTCCAGGTCAGGCATTTTCATCATCATCATAGAGTCCAATGGGCCCATGTCAGGCATCATCATCATCCTCATCATCAGGCCCAATTGGCCCAGGTCAGGCATCTTCATCGTCATCATCAGCCCCAATGGTCCCACGTCAGACATCATCATCATCATCAGCCCCAATGGGCCCAGGTCAGGAATCATCATCTGACCCAATAGGCCCAGGTCAGGCATCATCATAATAATCAGGCCCAATGGGCCCAGGTCAGGCATCATCATCATCATCAGGCCCAATGGGCCCAGGTCAGGCATCATCATCCGGCCCAATGGGCACAGGTCAGGCATCATCATCCGGCCCAATGGGCCCAGGTCAGGCATCATCATCAGGCCCAATGGGCCCAGGACAGGCACCATCATCAGGCCCAATGGGCACAGGTCAGGCATCATCATGATCATCAGGCCCAATGGGCCCACGTCAGAAACCATCATCATCATCAGCCCCAATGGGCCCAGGTCCGGCATCATCATCAGGCCCAATGGGCCCAGGTCAGGCACCATCATCAGGCCCAATGGGCACAGGTCAGGCATCATCATCCTCATCAGCCCCAATGGGCCCAGGTCAGGCATCATCATCATCATCAGGCCCAATAGGCACAGGTCAGGCATCATCATCATCATCATCAGGCCCAATGGGCACAGGTCAGGCATCATCATGATCATCAGGCCCAATGGGCCCACGTGAGACATCATCATCCTCATCAGCCCCAATGGGCCCAGGTCAGGCATCATCATCAGGCCCAATAGGCCCAGGTCAGGCATCATCATCATCATCATCAGGCCCAATGGGCCCAGGTCAGGCATCATCATCATCATCATCATCATCATCATCATCGTCATCATCAGGCCCAATGGGCACAGGTCAGGCATCATCATCAGACCCAATGGGCCCAGGTCAGGCATCATCATCAGGCCCAATGGGCCCAGGTCAGGCATCATCATCATCATCATCATCAGGCCCAATGGTCCACGGTCAGGCATCATCATCTTCATCATCAGGCCAAATGGGCCCACATCAGGCATCATCATCATCATCATCAGCCCCAATGGGCCCAGGTCAGGCATTATCATCAGGCCCAATGGGCCCAGGTCAGGCATCATCATCAGCCCCAATGGGCCCAGGTCAGGCATCTTCATCGTCATCATCAGCCCCAATGGGCCCAGGTCAGGCATCTTCATCGTCAACATCAGCCCCAATGGGCCCACGTCGACATCATCATCATCATCAGCCCCAATGGGCCCAGGTCAGGAATCATCATCAGCCACAATGGGCCCAGGTCAGGCATCATCACCAGGCCCAATGGGCCCAGGTCAGGCATCTTCATCATCATCATTAAGTCCAATGGGCCCATGTCAGGCATCTTCATCGTCATCATCAGCACCAATGGGCCCAGGTCTGGCATCTTCATCGTCAACATCAGCCCCAATGGGCCCACGTCAGACATCATCATCATCATCAGCCCCAATGGGCCCAGGTCAGGAATCATCATCTGGCCCAATAGGCCCAGGTCAGGCATCATCATATTCATCAGGCCCAATGGGCCCAGGTCAGGCATCATCATCATCAGCCCCAATGGGCCCAGGTCAGGCATCATCATCAGCCATAATGGGCCCAGGTCAGGCATCATCATCAGGCCCAATGGGCCCAGGTCAGGCATCTTCATCATCATCATCAAGTCCAATGGGCCCATGTCAGGCATCATCATCATCATCATCAGGCCCAATGGGCACAGGTCAGGCATCATCATGATCATCAGGCCCAATGGGCCCACGTGAGACATCATCATCATCATCAGCCCCAATGGGCCCAGGTCAGGAATCATCATCTGGCCCAATAGGCTCAGGTCAGGCATCATCATATTCATCAGGCCCAATGGGCCCAGGTCAGGCATCATCATGATCATCAGGCCCAATGGGCCCACGTCAGACATCATCATCATCATCAGCCCCAATGGGCCCAGGTCAGGCATCATCATCAGGCCCAATGGGCCCAGGTCAGGCACCATCATCAGGCCCAATGGGCCCCGGTCAGGCATCATCATCATCATCAGGGCCAATGGGCCCACGTCAGACATCATCATCATCATCAGCCCCAATGGGCACAGGTCAGGCATCTTCATCATCACCAGGTCCAGGTCAGGTATCATCACCAGGCCCAATGGGCCCAGGTCAGGCACCATCATCAGGCCCAATGGGCCCAGGTCAGGCATCATCATCATCATCAGGCCCAATCGGCCCAGGTCAGGCATCATCATCATCAGCCCCAATGGGCCCCAGTCAGGCATCATCATCATCATCATCAGGCCCAATCGGCCCAGGTCAGGCATCATCATCATCATCATCATCATCATCATCATCATCATCATCATCATCATCAGGCCCAATGGGCACAGGCAGGCATCATCATCTTCATCATCATGCCAAATGGGCCCAGTTCAGGCATCATCATCATCATCAGGCCCATTAGGCCCAGGTCAGGCATCATCATCATCAGCCCCAATGGGCCCCGGTCAGGCATCATCATCATCATCAGGCCCAATCGGCCCAGGTCAGGCATCATCATCATCATCATCAGGCCAAATGGGCCCACGTCAGGCATCATCATCATCATCATCATCAGGCCCAATGGGCCCACGTCAGGCATCATCATCAGACCCAATGGGCCCAGGTCAGGCATCATCATCAGCCCCAATGGGCCCAGGTCAGGCATCATCATCAGGCACAATGGGCCCAGGTCAGGTATCATCATCATCATCATCAGGCCCAAAGGGCCCAGGTCAGGCATCATCATCATCATCAGGCCCAATGGGCCCAGGTCAGGCATCATCATCAGGCCCAATGGGCCCAGGTCAGGTATCATCACCAGGCCCAATGGGCCCAGGTCAGGCACCATCATCAGGCCCAATGGGCCCAGGTCAGGCATCATCATCATCATCAGGCCCAATCGGCCCAGGTCAGGCATCATCATCATCAGCCCCAATGGGCCCCAGTCAGGCATCATCATCATCATCAGGCCCAATCGGCCCAGGTCAGGCATCATCATCATCATCATCATCATCATCATCAGGCCCAATGGGCACAGGCAGGCATCATCATCTTCATCATCATGCCAAATGGGCCCAGTTCAGGCATCATCATCATCATCAGGCCCATTAGGCCCAGGTCAGGCATCATCATCATCAGCCCCAATGGGCCCCGGTCAGGCATCATCATCATCATCAGGCCCAATCGGCCCAGGTCAGGCATCATCATCATCATCATCATCATCGTCATCATCAGGCCCAATGGGCACAGGTCAGGCATCATCATCTTCATCATCAGGCCAAATGGGCCCACGTCAGGCATCATCATCATCATCATCATCAGGCCCAATGGGCCCAGGTCAGGCATCATCATCAGACCCAATGGGCCCAGGTCAGGCATCATCATCAGCCCCAATGGGCCCAGGTCAGGCATCATCATCAGGCACAATGGGCCCAGGTCAGGTATCATCATCATCATCATCAGGCCCAAAGGGCCCAGGTCAGGCATCATCATCATCATCAGGCCCAATGGGCCCAGGTCAGGCATCATCATCAGGCCCAATGGGCCCAGGTCAGGCATCATCATCATCATCATCAGGCCCAAAGGGCCCAGGTCAGGCATCATCATCATCATCAGGCCCAATGGCCCACGTCAGCCATCATCATCATCATCATCAGCCCCAATGGGCCCAGGTCAGGCATTATCATCAGGCCCAATGGGCCCAGGTCAGGCATCATCATCATCAGCCCCACTGGGCCCAGGTCAGGCATCATCATCATCAGGCCCAATGGGCCCAGGTCAGGCCCAGGTCAGGCATCATTATCATCAGGCCAAATGGGCCCAGGTCAGGCATCATCATCATCATCAGGCCCAATGGGCACAGGTCAGGCATCATCATCATCATCAGCCCCAATGGGCCCAGGTCAGGCATCATCATCAGGCCCAATGGGCCCAGGTCAGGTATCATCACCAGGCCCAATGGGCCCAGGTCAGGCACCATCATCAGGCCCAATGGGCCCAGGTCAGGCATCATCATCATCAACATCAGGCCCAATGGGACCAGGTCAGGCATCATCATCATCATCATCAGGCCCAATCGGCCCAGGTCAGGCATCATCATCATCAGCCCCAATGGGCCCCAGTCAGGCATCATCATCATCATCAGGCCCAATCGGCCCAGATCAGGCATCATCATCATCATCATCAGGCCCAATGGGCACAGGTCAGGCATCATCATCTTCATCATCATGCCAAATGGACCCAGTTCAGGCATCATCATCATCATCAGGCCCAATGAGCCCCGGTCAGGCATCATCATTATCATCATCATCAGGCCCAATGGGCACAGGTCAGGCATCATCATCTTCATCATCAGGCCAAATGGGCCCACGTCAGGCATCATCATCATCATCATCATCAGCCCCAATGGGCCCAGGTCAGGCATCATCATCAGGCCCAATGGGCCCAGGTCAGGCATCATCATCAGACCCAATGGGCCCAGGTCAGGCATCATCATCAGCCCCAATGGGCCCAGGTCAGGCATCATCATCAGGCACAATGGGCCCAGGTCAGGTATCATCATCAGGCCCAATGGGCCCAGGTCAGGCATCATCATCATCATCATCAGGCCCAATGGGCCCAGGTCAGGCATCATCATCATCATCAGGCCCAATGGGCCCATGTCAGCCATCATCATCATCATCATCAGGCCCAATGGGCCCAGGTCAGGCATCATTATCATCAGGCCCAATGGGCCCAGGTCAGGCATCATTATCATCAGGCCCAATGGGCCCAGGTCAGGCATCATCATCATCAGCCCCAATGGGCCCAGGTCAGGCATCATCATCATCAGGCCCAATGGGCCCAGGTCAGGCCCAGGTCAGGCATCATTATCATCAGGCCAAATGGGCCCAGGTCAGGCATCATCATCATCATCAGGCCCAATGGGCACAGGTCAGGCATCATCATCATCATCAGCCCCAATGGGCCCAGGTCAGGCATCATCATCAGGCCCAATGGGCCCAGGTCAGGTATCATCACCAGGCCCAATGGGCCCAGGTCAGGCACCATCATCAGGCCCAATGGGCCCAGGTCAGGCATCATCATCATCATCAGGCCCAATCGGCCCAGGTCAGGCATCATCATCATCAGCCCCAATGGGCCCCAGTCAGGCATCATCATAATCATCAGGCCCAATCGGCCCAGGTCAGGCATCATCATCATCATCATCATCATCATCATCATCATCATCATCATCATCATCATCAGGTTAATGGGCACAGGCAGGCATCATCATCTTCATCATCATGCCAAATGGGCCCAGTTCAGGCATCATCATCATCATCAGGCCCATTAGGCCCAGGTCAGGCATCATCATCATCAGCCCCAATGGGCCCCGGTCAGGCATCATCATCATCATCAGGCCCAATCGGCCCAGGTCAGGCATCATCATCATCATCATCATCATCGTCATCATCAGGCCCAATGGGCACAGGTCAGGCATCATCATCTTCATCATCAGGCCAAATGGGCCCACGTCAGGCATCATCATCATCATCATCATCATCAGGCCCAATGGGCCCAGGTCAGGCATCATCATCAGACCCAATGGGCCCAGGTCAGGCATCATCATCAGCCCCAATGGGCCCAGGTCAGGCATCATCATCAGGCACAATGGGCCCAGGTCAGGTATCATCATCAGGCCCAATGGGCCCAGGTCAGGCATCATCATCATCATCATCAGGCCCAAAGGGCCCAGGTCAGGCATCATCATCATCATCAGGCCCAATGGCCCATGTCAGCCATCATCATCATCATCATCAGGCCCAATGGTCCACGGTCAGGCATCATCATCTTCATCATCAGGCCAAATGGGCCCACGTCAGCCATCATCATCATCATCATCAGCCCCAATGGGCCCAGGTCAGGCATTATCATCAGGCCCAATGGGCCCAGGTCAGGCATCATCATCATCAGCCCCAATGGGCCCAGGTCAGGCATCATCATCATCAGGCCCAATGGGCCCAGGTCAGGCCCAGGTCAGGCATCATTATCATCAGGCCAAATGGGCCCAGGTCAGGCATCATCATCATCATCAGGCCCAATGGGCACAGGTCAGGCATCATCATCATCATCAGCCCCAATGGGCCCAGGTCAGGCATCATCATCAGGCCCAATGGGCCCAGGTCAGGTATCATCACCAGGCCCAATGGGCCCAGGTCAGGCACCATCATCAGGCCCAATGGGCCCAGGTCAGGCATCATCATCATCAACATCAGGCCCAATGGGACCAGGTCAGGCATCATCATCATCATCATCAGGCCCAATCGGCCCAGGTCAGGCATCATCATCATCAGCCCCAATGGGCCCCAGTCAGGCATCATCATCATCATCAGGCCCAATCGGCCCAGATCAGGCATCATCATCATCATCATCAGGCCCAATGGGCACAGGTCAGGCATCATCATCTTCATCATCATGCCAAATGGACCCAGTTCAGGCATCATCATCATCATCAGGCCCAATGAGCCCCGGTCAGGCATCATCATTATCATCATCATCAGGCCCAATGGGCACAGGTCAGGCATCATCATCTTCATCATCAGGCCAAATGGGCCCACGTCAGGCATCATCATCATCATCATCATCATCAGCCCCAATGGGCCCAGGTCAGGCATCATCATCAGGCCCAATGGGCCCAGGTCAGGCATCATCATCAGACCCAATGGGCCCAGGTCAGGCATCATCATCAGCCCCAATGGGCCCAGGTCAGGCATCATCATCAGGCACAATGGGCCCAGGTCAGGTATCATCATCAGGCCCAATGGGCCCAGGTCAGGCATCATCATCAGGCCCAATGGGCCCAGGTCAGGCACCATCATCAGGCCCAATGGGCCCCGGTCAGGCATCATCATCATCATCAGGGCCAATGGGCCCACGTCAGACATCATCATCATCATCAGCCCCAATGGGCACAGGTCAGGCATCTTCATCATCATCATCAAGTCCAATGGTCCCAGGTCAGGCATCATCATCAGGCCCAATGGGCCCAGGTCAGGCACCATCATCAGGCCCAATGGGCCCCGGTCAGGCATCATCATTATCATCATCATCAGGCCCAATGGGCACAGGTCAGGCATCATCATCAGCCCCAATGGGCCCAGGGCAGGCATCATCATCAGGCCCAATGGGCCCAGGTCAGGCATCATCATCAGACCCAATGGGCCCAGGTCAGGCATCATCATCATCATCAGGCCCATTAGGCCCAGGTCAGGCATCATCATCATCATTAGGCCCAATCGGCCCAGGTCAGGCATCATAATCATCATCAGCCACAATGGGCCCAGGTCCGGCATCATCATCAGGCCAAATGGGTCCAGGTCAGGCATTTTCATCATCATCATAGAGTCCAATGGGCCCATGTCAGGCATCATCATCATCCTCATCATCAGGCCCAATTGGCCCAGGTCAGGCATCTTCATCGTCATCATCAGCCCCAATGGTCCCACGTCAGACATCATCATCATCATCAGCCCCAATGGGCCCAGGTCAGGAATCATCATCTGACCCAATAGGCCCAGGTCAGGCATCATCATAATAATCAGGCCCAATGGGCCCAGGTCAGGCATCATCATCATCATCATCAGGCCCAATGGGCCCAGGTCAGGCATCATCATCCGGCCCAATGGGCACAGGTCAGGCATCATCATCCGGCCCAATGGGCCCAGGTCAGGCATCATCATCAGGCCCAATGGGCCCAGGACAGGCACCATCATCAGGCCCAATGGGCACAGGTCAGGCATCATCATGATCATCAGGCCCAATGGGCCCACGTCAGAAACCATCATCATCATCAGCCCCAATGGGCCCAGGTCCGGCATCATCATCAGGCCCAATGGGCCCAGGTCAGGCACCATCATCAGGCCCAATGGGCACAGGTCAGGCATCATCATCCTCATCAGCCCCAATGGGCCCAGGTCAGGCATCATCATCATCATCAGGCCCAATAGGCACAGGTCAGGCATCATCATCATCATCATCAGGCCCAATGGGCACAGGTCAGGCATCATCATGATCATCAGGCCCAATGGGCCCACGTGAGACATCATCATCCTCATCAGCCCCAATGGGCCCAGGTCAGGCATCATCATCAGGCCCAATAGGCCCAGGTCAGGCATCATCATCATCATCATCATCAGGCCCAATGGGCCCAGGTCAGGCATCATCATCATCATCATCATCATCATCATCATCGTCATCATCAGGCCCAATGGGCACAGGTCAGGCATTATCATCTTCATCATCAGGCCAAATGGGCCCACGTCAGGCATCATCATCATCATCATCATCAGCCCCAATGGGCCCAGGTCAGGCATCATCATCATCAGGCCCAATGGGCCCAGGTCAGGCATCATCATCAGACCCAATGGGCCCAGGTCAGGCATCATCATCAGGCCCAATGGGCCCAGGTCAGGCATCATCATCATCATCATCATCAGGCCCAATGGTCCACGGTCAGGCATCATCATCTTCATCATCAGGCCAAATGGGCCCACATCAGGCATCATCATCATCATCATCAGCCCCAATGGGCCCAGGTCAGGCATTATCATCAGGCCCAATGGGCCCAGGTCAGGCATCATCATCAGCCCCAATGGGCCCAGGTCAGGCATCTTCATCGTCATCATCAGCCCCAATGGGCCCAGGTCAGGCATCTTCATCGTCAACATCAGCCCCAATGGGCCCACGTCAGACATCATCATCATCATCAGCCCCAATGGGCCCAGGTCAGGAATCATCATCAGCCACAATGGGCCCAGGTCAGGCATCATCACCAGGCCCAATGGGCCCAGGTCAGGCATCTTCATCATCATCATTAAGTCCAATGGGCCCATGTCAGGCATCTTCATCGTCATCATCAGCACCAATGGGCCCAGGTCTGGCATCTTCATCGTCAACATCAGCCCCAATGGGCCCACGTCAGACATCATCATCATCATCAGCCCCAATGGGCCCAGGTCAGGAATCATCATCTGGCCCAATAGGCCCAGGTCAGGCATCATCATATTCATCAGGCCCAATGGGCCCAGGTCAGGCATCATCATCATCAGCCCCAATGGGCCCAGGTCAGGCATCATCATCAGCCATAATGGGCCCAGGTCAGGCATCATCATCAGGCCCAATGGGCCCAGGTCAGGCATCTTCATCATCATCATCAAGTCCAATGGGCCCATGTCAGGCATCTTCATCGTCATCATCAGCCCCAATGGGCCCAGGTCAGGCATCTTCATCGTCAACATCAGCCCCAATGGGCCCACGTCAGACATCATCATCATCATCAGCCCCAATGGGCCCAGGTCAGGAATCATCATCTGGCCCAATAGGCTCAGGTCAGGCATCATCATATTCATCAGGCCCAATGGGCCCAGGTCAGGCATCATCATGATCATCAGGCCCAATGGGCCCACGTCAGACATCATCATCATCATCAGCCCCAATGGGCCCAGGTCAGGCATCATCATCAGGCCCAATGGGCCCAGGTCAGGCACCATCATCAGGCCCAATGGGCCCCGGTCAGGCATCATCATCATCATCAGGGCCAATGGGCCCACGTCAGACATCATCATCATCATCAGCCCCAATGGGCACAGGTCAGGCATCTTCATCATCATCATCAAGTCCAATGGTCCCAGGTCAGGCATCATCATCAGGCCCAATGGGCCCAGGTCAGGCACCATCATCAGGCCCAATGGGCCCCGGTCAGGCATCATCATTATCATCATCATCAGGCCCAATGGGCACAGGTCAGGCATCATCATCAGCCCCAATGGGCCCAGGGCAGGCATCATCATCAGGCCCAATGGGCCCAGGTCAGGCATCATCATCAGACCCAATGGGCCCAGGTCAGGCATCATCATCATCATCAGGCCCATTAGGCCCAGGTCAGGCATCATCATCATCATTAGGCCCAATCGGCCCAGGTCAGGCATCATAATCATCATCAGCCACAATGGGCCCAGGTCCGGCATCATCATCAGGCCAAATGGGTCCAGGTCAGGCATTTTCATCATCATCATAGAGTCCAATGGGCCCATGTCAGGCATCATCATCATCCTCATCATCAGGCCCAATTGGCCCAGGTCAGGCATCTTCATCGTCATCATCAGCCCCAATGGTCCCACGTCAGACATCATCATCATCATCAGCCCCAATGGGCCCAGGTCAGGAATCATCATCTGACCCAATAGGCCCAGGTCAGGCATCATCATAATAATCAGGCCCAATGGGCCCAGGTCAGGCATCATCATCATCATCAGGCCCAATGGGCCCAGGTCAGGCATCATCATCCGGCCCAATGGGCACAGGTCAGGCATCATCATCCGGCCCAATGGGCCCAGGTCAGGCATCATCATCAGGCCCAATGGGCCCAGGACAGGCACCATCATCAGGCCCAATGGGCACAGGTCAGGCATCATCATGATCATCAGGCCCAATGGGCCCACGTCAGAAACCATCATCATCATCAGCCCCAATGGGCCCAGGTCCGGCATCATCATCAGGCCCAATGGGCCCAGGTCAGGCACCATCATCAGGCCCAATGGGCACAGGTCAGGCATCATCATCCTCATCAGCCCCAATGGGCCCAGGTCAGGCATCATCATCAGGCCCAATGGGCCCAGGTCAGGCATCATCATCAGGCCCAATGGGCCCAGGACAGGCACCATCATCAGGCCCAATGGGCCCCGGTCAGGCATCATCATCATCATCAGGCCCAATGGGCCCACGTCAGAAACCATCATCATCATCAGCCCCAATGGGCCCAGGTCCGGCATTATCATCAGGCCCAATGGGCCCAGGTCAGGCACCATCATCAGGCCCAATGGGCCCAGGTCAGGCATCATCATCAGGCCCAATGGGCCCAGGTCAGGCATCATCATCATCATCAGGCCCAATGGGCCCAGGTCAGGCATCATCATCATCATCAGGCCCAATAGGCACAGGTCAGGCATCATCATCATCATCATCAGGCCCAATGGGCACAGGTCAGGCATCATCATGATCATCAGGCCCAATGGGCCCACGTGAGACATCATCATCCTCATCAGCCCCAATGGGCCCAGGTCAGGCATCATCATCAGGCCCAATAGGCCCAGGTCAGGCATCATCATCATCATCATCAGGCCCAATGGGCCCAGGTCAGGCATCATCATCATCATCATCATCATCATCATCATCATCATCATCATCATCATCATCATCGTCATCATCAGGCCCAATGGGCACAGGTCAGGCATTATCATCTTCATCATCAGGCCAAATGGGCCCACGTCAGGCATCATCATCATCATCATCATCAGGCCAAATGGGTCCAGGTCAGGCATTTTCATCATCATCATAGAGTCCAATGGGCCCATGTCAGGCATCATCATCATCCTCATCATCAGGCCCAATTGGCCCAGGTCAGGCATCTTCATCGTCATCATCAGCCCCAATGGTCCCACGTCAGACATCATCATCATCATCAGCCCCAATGGGCCCAGGTCAGGAATCATCATCTGACCCAATAGGCCCAGGTCAGGCATCATCATAATAATCAGGCCCAATGGGCCCAGGTCAGGCATCATCATCATCATCAGGCCCAATGGGCCCAGGTCAGGCATCATCATCCGGCCCAATGGGCACAGGTCAGGCATCATCATCCGGCCCAATGGGCCCAGGTCAGGCATCATCATCAGGCCCAATGGGCCCAGGACAGGCACCATCATCAGGCCCAATGGGCACAGGTCAGGCATCATCATGATCATCAGGCCCAATGGGCCCACGTCAGAAACCATCATCATCATCAGCCCCAATGGGCCCAGGTCCGGCATCATCATCAGGCCCAATGGGCCCAGGTCAGGCACCATCATCAGGCCCAATGGGCACAGGTCAGGCATCATCATCCTCATCAGCCCCAATGGGCCCAGGTCAGGCATCATCATCATCATCAGGCCCAATAGGCACAGGTCAGGCATCATCATCATCATCATCAGGCCCAATGGGCACAGGTCAGGCATCATCATGATCATCAGGCCCAATGGGCCCACGTGAGACATCATCATCCTCATCAGCCCCAATGGGCCCAGGTCAGGCATCATCATCAGGCCCAATAGGCCCAGGTCAGGCATCATCATCATCATCATCAGGCCCAATGGGCCCAGGTCAGGCATCATCATCATCATCATCATCATCATCATCATCATCATCATCATCATCATCATCATCATCGTCATCATCAGGCCCAATGGGCACAGGTCAGGCATTATCATCTTCATCATCAGGCCAAATGGGCCCACGTCAGGCATCATCATCATCATCATCATCATCAGCCCCAATGGGCCCAGGTCAGGCATCATCATCATCAGGCCCAATGGGCCCAGGTCAGGCATCATCATCAGACCCAATGGGCCCAGGTCAGGCATCATCATCAGGCCCAATGGGCCCAGGTCAGGCATCATCATCATCATCATCAGGCCCAATGGTCCACGGTCAGGCATCATCATCTTCATCATCAGGCCAAATGGGCCCACATCAGGCATCATCATCATCATCATCATCAGCCCCAATGGGCCCAGGTCAGGCATTATCATCAGGCCCAATGGGCCCAGGTCAGGCATCATCATCAGCCCCAATGGGCCCAGGTCAGGCATCTTCATCGTCATCATCAGCCCCAATGGGCCCAGGTCAGGCATCTTCATCGTCAACATCAGCCCCAATGGGCCCACGTCAGACATCATCATCATCATCAGCCCCAATGGGCCCAGGTCAGGAATCATCATCAGCCACAATGGGCCCAGGTCAGGCATCATCACCAGGCCCAATGGGCCCAGGTCAGGCATCTTCATCATCATCATTAAGTCCAATGGGCCCATGTCAGGCATCTTCATCGTCATCATCAGCACCAATGGGCCCAGGTCAGGCATCTTCATCGTCAACATCAGCCCCAATGGGCCCACGTCAGACATCATCATCATCATCAGCCCCAATGGGCCCAGGTCAGGAATCATCATCTGGCCCAATAGGCCCAGGTCAGGCATCATCATATTCATCAGGCCCAATGGGCCCAGGTCAGGCATCATCATGATCATCAGGCCCAATGGGCCCACGTCAGACATCATCATCATCATCAGCCCCAATGGGCCCAGGTCAGGCATCATGATTCGGCCCAATGGGCCCAGGTCAGGCACCATCATCAGGCCCAATGGGCCCCGGTCAGGCATCATCATCATCATCAGGGCCAATGGGCCCACGTCAGACATCATCATCATCATCAGCCCCAATGGGCCCAGGTCAGGCATCATCATCATCATCATCAAGTCCAATGGGCCCAGGTCAGGCATCATCATCATCATCAGGCCCAATTGGTCCAGGTCAGGCATCTTCATCGTCATCATCAGCCCCAATGGGCCCACGTCAGTCATGATCATCATCAGGCCCAATGGGCCCAGGTCAAGCACCATCATCAGCCCCAATGGGCCCAGGTCAGGCATCATCATCAGGCCCATTAGGCCCAGGTCAGGCATCATCATCAGACCCAATGGGCCCAGGTCAGGCATCATCATCATCATCAGGCCCAATGGGCCCAGGTCAGGCATCATCATCATCATCAGGCCCAATGGGCCCACGTCAGAAACCATCATCATCAGCCCCAATGGGCCCAGGTCCGGCATCATCATCAGGCCCAATGGGCCCAGGTCAGGCACCATCATCAGGCCCAATGGGCACAGGTCAGGCATCATCATCATCATCAGGCCCAATGGGCCCACATCAGAAACCATCATCATCAGCCCCAATGGGCCCAGGTCCGGCATCATCATCAGGCCCAATGGGCCCAGGTCAGGCATCATCTTCATCATCAGGCCCAATAGGCCCAGGTCAGGCATCATCATCATCATCAGGCCCAATGGGCCCAGGTCAGGCATCATCATCATCATCAGGCCCAATAGGCACAGGTCAGGCATCATCATCATCATCATCATCATCATCATCAGGCCCAATGGGCCCAGGTCAGTCATCATCATCATCATCAGCCCCAATGGGCCCAGGTCAGGCATCATCATCAGGCCCAATGGGCCCAGGTCAGGTATCATCACCAGGCCCAATGGGCCCAGGGCAGGCACCATCATCAGGCCCAATGGGCCCAGGTCAGGCATCATCATCATCAGGCCCAATGGGCCCAGGTCAGGCATCATCATCATCAGCCCCAATGGGCCCCGGTCAGGCATCATCATCATCATCAGGCCCAATCGGCCCAGGTCAGGCATCATCATCATCATCATCATCATCATCATCATCATCATCATCATCGTCATCATCAGGCCCAATGGGCACAGGTCAGGCATCATCATCTTCATCATCAGGCCAAATGGGCCCACGTCAGGCATCATCATCATCATCATCATCAGCCCCAATGGGCCCAGGTCAGGCATCATCATCAGGCCCAATGGGCCCAGGTCAGGCATCATCATCAGACCCAATGGGCCCAGGTCAGGCATCATCATCAGGCACAATGGGCCCAGGACAGGCACCATCATCAGGCCCAATGGGCCCCGGTCAGGCATCATCATCATCCCCAATGGGCCCAGGTCCGGCATCATCACCAGGCCCAATGGGCCCAGGGCAGGCACCATCATCAGCCCCAATGGGCCCAGGTCCGGCATCATCATCAGGCCCAATGGGCCCAGGTCAGGCACCATCATCAGGCCCAATGGGCCCAGAACAGGCACCATCATCAGGCCCAATGGGCCCCGGTCAGGCATCATCATCATCATCATCATCATCATCATCATCATCATCATCATCATCGTCCTCATCAGGCCCAATGGGCACAGGTCAGGCATCATCATCTTCATCATCAGGCCAAATGGGCCCACGTCAGGCATCATCATCATCATCATCATCATCAGCCCCAATGGGCCCAGGTCAGGCATCATCATCAGGCCCAATGGGCCCAGGTCAGGCATGATCATCAGACCCAATGGGCCCAGGTCAGGCATCATCATCAGCCCCAATGGGCCCAGGTCAGGCATCATAATCAGGCACAATGGGCCCAGGACAGGCACCATCATCAGGCCCAATGGGCCCCAGTCAGGCATCATCATCATCATCAGGCCCAATGGGCCCACGTCAGAAACCATCATCATCATCAGGCCCAATGGGCCCAGGTCCGGCATCATCATCAGGCCCAATGGGCCCAGGTCAGGCACCATCATCAGGCCCAATGGGCACAGGTCAGGCATCATCATGATCATCAGGCCCAATGGGCCCACGTGAGACATCATCATCCTCATCAGCCCCAATGGGCCCAGGTCCGGCATCGTCATCAGGCCCAATGGGCCCAGGTCAGGCACCATCATCAGACCCAATGGGCCCAGGTCAGGCATCATCATCATCATCAGGCCCAATAGGCCCAGGTCAGGCACCATCATCAGGCCCAATGGGCCCAGGTCAGGCATCATCATCATCATCAGGCCCAATAGGCCCAGGTCAGGCATCATCATCATCATCAGGCCCAATGGGCCCAGGTCAGGCATCATCATCATCATCAGGCCCAATAGGCACAGGTCAGGCATCATCGTCATCATCAGGCCGAATGGGCACAGGTCAGGCATCATCATCAGGCCCAATGGGCCCAGGTCAGGTATCATCACCAGGCCCAATGGGCCCAGGGCAGGCATCATCATCAGGCCCAATGGGCCCAGGTCAGGCATCATCATCATCAGGCCCAATGGGCCCAGGTCAGGCATCATCATCATCAGCCCCAATGGGCCCCGGTCAGGCATCATCATCATCATCAGGCCCAATCGGCCCAGGTCAGGCATCATCATCATCATCATCATCATCATCATCATCATCATCATCAGGCCCAATGGGCACAGGTCAGGCATCATCATCTTCATCATCAGGCCCAATGGGCCCAGGACAGGCAGCATCATCAGGCCCAATGGGCACAGGTCAGGCATCATCATCATCAGGCTCCAATGGGCCTAATCAGAAACATCATCATCATCAGCCCCAATGGGCCCAGGTCCGGCATCATCATCAGGCCCAATCCCAGGTCAGGCACCATCATCAGGCCCAATGGGCACAGGTCAGGCATCATCATCCTCATCAGCCCCAATGGGCCCAGGTCAGGCATCATCATCAGGCCCAATGGGCCCAGGTCAGGCATCATCATCAGGCCCAATGGGCCCAGGACAGGCACCATCATCAGGCCCAATGGGCCCCGGTCAGGCATCATCATCATCATCAGGCCCAATGGGCCCACGTCAGAAACCATCATCATCATCAGCCCCAATGGGCCCAGGTCCGGCATTATCATCAGGCCCAATGGGCCCAGGTCAGGCACCATCATCAGGCCCAATGGGCCCAGGTCAGGCATCATCATCAGGCCCAATGGGCCCCGGTCAGGCATCATCATCATCATCAGGCCCAATCGGCCCAGGTCAGGCATCATCATCATCATCATCATCATCATCATCGTCATCATCAGGCCCAATGGGCACAGGTCAGGCATCATCATCTTCATCATCAGGCCAAATGGGCCCACGTGAGATCATCATCATCATCATCATCAACATCAGCCCCAATGGGCCCAGGTCAGGCATCATCATCAGGCCCAATAGGCCC
>NW_025748102.1:35000-40431 GCF_021184085.1 Oncorhynchus gorbuscha | reverse complement strand
GTGCCACTGTCCCCTATACTGGTGCTGCTGGCAACAAGGTTGACACCTGGTCCTGCCGTGGCTGTGCCACTGTCCCCTATACTGGTGCTGCTGGCAACAAGGTTGACACCTGGTCCTGCCGTGGCTGTGACACTGTCCCCTATACTGGTGCTGCTGGCAACAAGGTTGACACCTGGTCCTGCGTGGCTGTGCCTGTTCCCCTCACTCTGGTACTGCTGGCAACAAGGTTGACACCTGGTCCTGCCGATGGCTGTGACACCTTCCCTATACTGGTGCTGCTGGCAACAAGGTTGACACCTGGTCCTGCCGTGGCTGTGCCACTGTCCCCTATACTGGTGCTGCTGGCAACAAGGTTGACACCTGGTCCTGCCGTGGCTGGCTGTGCCACTGTCTGGCTATTGACACCTGGTCCTGCCGTGGCTGTGCCACTGTCCCTGGTGAGGCTGGAAACAAGGTTGACACCTGGTCCTGTCGTGGCTGTGACACTGTCCCCTATACTGGTGCTGCTGGCAACAAGGTTGACACCTGGTCCTGCTGTGGCTGTGACACTGTCCTCTATACTGGTGCTGCTGGCAACAAGGTTGACACCTGGTCCTGTCGTGGCTGTGACACTGTCCTCTACTGGTGCTGCTGGCAACAAGGTTGACACCTGGTCCTGCCGTGGCTGTGACACTGTCCTCTATACTGGTGCTGCTGGCAACAAGGTTGACACCTGGTCTGTCGTGGCTGTGACACTGTCCCTATACTGGTGCTGCTGGCAACAAGGTTGACACCTGGTCCTGCCGTGGCTGTGCCACTGTCCCTATACTGGTGCTGCTGGCAACAAGGTTGACACCTGGTCCTGCCGTGGCTGTGACACTGTTCCCTATACTGGTGCTGCTGGCAACAAGGTTGACACCTGGTCCTGCCGTGGCTGTGCCACTGTCCCCTATAGTGGTGCTGCTGGCAACAAGGTTGACACCTGGTCCTGCCGTGGCTGTGCCACTGTTCCCTATACTGGTGCTGCTGGCAACAAGGTTGACACCTGGTCCTGCCGTGGTTGTGACACCTTCCCCTATACTGGTGCTGCTGGCAACAAGGTTGACACCTGGTCCTGCCGTGGCTGTGCCACTGTTCCCTATACTGGTGCTGCTGGCAACAAGGTTGACACCTGGTCCTGCCGTGGCTGTGCCACTGTCCCTTATTCTGGTGCTGCTGGCAACAAGGTTGACACCTGGTCCTGCCGTGGCTGTGACACTGTCCACTATACTGGTGAGGCTGGCAACAAGGTTGACACCTGGTCCTGCCGTGGCTGTGCCACTGTCCCCTATACTGGTGAGGCTGGAAACAAGGTTGACACCTGGTCCTGCCGTGGCTGTGCCACTGTCCCCTATACTGGTGCTGCTGGCAACAAGGTTGACACCTGGTCCTGCCGTGGCTGTGACACTGTCCTCTATACTGGTGCTGCTGGCAACAAGGTTGACACCTGGTCCTGCCGTGGCTGTGACACTATCCTCTACTGGTGCTGCTGGCAACAAGGTTGACACCTGGTCCTGCCGTGGCTGTGACACTGTCCCCTATACTGGTGCTGGCAACAAGGTTGACACCTGGTCCTGCCGTGGCTGTGACACTGTCCCCTATACTGGTGCTGCTGGCAACAAGGTTGACACCTGGTCCTGCCGTGGCTGTGCCACTGTCCCCTATACTGGTGCTGCTGGCAACAAGGTTGACACCTGGTCCTGCCGTGGCTGTGCCACTGTCCCTATACTGGTGCTGCTGGCAACAAGGTTGACACCTGGTCCTGCCGTGGCTGTGCCACTGTCCCCTATACTGGTGCTGCTGGCAACAAGGTTGACACCTGGTCCTGCCGTGGCTGTGCCACTGTCCCCTATACTGGTGCTGCTGGCAACAAGGTTGACACCTGGTCCTGCCGTGGCTGTGCCACTGTTCCCTATACTGGTGCTGCTGGCAACAAGGTTGACACCTGGTCCTGCCGTGGCTGTGCCACTGTTCCCTATACTGGTGCTGCTGGCAACAAGGTTGACACCTGGTCCTGCCGTGGTTGTGCACCTTCCCTATACTGGTGCTGCTGGCAACAAGGTTGACACCTGGTCCTGCCGTGGCTGTGACACTGTCCCTATACTGGTGCTGCTGGCAACAAGGTTGACACCTGGTCCTGCCGTGGCTGTGCCACTGTTCCCTATACTGGTGCTGCTGGCAACAAGGTTGACACCTGGTCCTGCCGTGGCTGTGCCACTGTCCCCCTATACTGGTGCTGCTGGCAACAAGGTTGACACCTGGTCCTGCCGTGGCTGTGACACTGTTCCCTATACTGGTGCTGCTGGCAACAAGGTTGACACCTGGTCCTGCCGTGGCTGTGCCACTGTTCCCTATACTGGTGCTGCTGGCAACAAGGTTGACACCTGGTCCTGCCGTGGCTGTGCCACTGTCCCTATACTGGTGCTGCTGGCAACAAGGTTGACACCTGGTCCTGCCGTGGCTGTGCCACTGTTCCCTATACTGGTGCTGCTGGCAACAAGGTTGACACCTGGTCCTGCCGTGGCTGTGCCACTGTCCCCTATACTGGTGCTGCTGGCAACAAGGTTGACACCTGGTCCTGCCGTGGCTGTGCCACTGTTCCCTATACTGGTGCTGCTGGCAACAAGGTTGACACCTGGTCCTGCTGTGGCTGTGCCACTGTCCTATACTGGTGCTGCTGGCAACAAGGTTGACACCTGGTCCTGCCGTGGCTGTGACACTGTCCCTATACTGGTGCTGCTGGCAACAAGGTTGACACCTGGTCCTGCCGTGGCTGTGACACTGTCCCTATACTGGTGCTGCTGGCAACAAGGTTGACACCTGGTCCTGCTGTGGCTGTGACACTGTCCCCTATACTGGTGCTGCTGGCAACAAGGTTGACACCTGGTCCTGCCGTGGCTGTGCCACTGTCCCCTATACTGGTGCTGCTGGCAACAAGGTTGACACCTGGTCCTGCCGTGGCTGTGCCACTGTTCCCTATACTGGTGCTGCTGGCAACAAGGTTGACACCTGGTCCTGCCGTGGCTGTGACACCTTCCCCTATACTGGTGCTGCTGGCAACAAGGTTGACACCTGGTCCTGCCGTGGTTGTGACACCTTCCCCTACTGGTGCTGCTGGCAACAAGGTTGACACCTGGTCCTGCCGTGGCTGTGCCACTGTTCCCTATACTGGTGCTGCTGGCAACAAGGTTGACACCTGGTCCTGCCGTGGTTGTGACACCTTCCCTATACTGGTGCTGCTGGCAACAAGGTTGACACCTGGTCCTGCCGTGGCTGTGCCACTGTTCCCTATACTGGTGCTGCTGGCAACAAGGTTGACACCTGGTCCTGCCGTGGCTGTGCCACTGTTCCCTATACTGGTGCTGCTGGCAACAAGGTTGACACCTGGTCCTGCCGTGGTTGTGACACCTTCCCTATACTGGTGCTGCTGGCAACAAGGTTGACACCTGGTCCTGCCGTGGTTGTGACACTTCCCCTATAGTGGTGCTGCTGGCAACAAGGTTGACACCTGGTCCTGCCGTGGCTGTGCCACTGTTCCCTATACTGGTGCTGCTGGCAACAAGGTTGACACCTGGTCCTGCCGTGGCTGTGCCACTCTTCCCTATACTGGTGCTGCTGGCAACAAGGTTGACACCTGGTCCTGCCGTGGCTGTGCCACTGTCCCTTATTCTGGTGCTGCTGGCAACAAGGTTGACACCTGGTCCTGCCGTGGCTGTGACACTGTCCACTATACTGGTGAGGCTGGCAACAAGGTTGACACCTGGTCCTGCCGTGGCTGTGCCACTGTCCCCTATACTGGTGAGGCTGGAAACAAGGTTGACACCTGGTCCTGCCGTGGCTGTGCCACTGTCCCCTATACTGGTGCTGCTGGCAACAAGGTTGACACCTGGTCCTGCCGTGGCTGTGACACTGTCCTCTATACTGGTGCTGCTGGCAACAAGGTTGACACCTGGTCCTGTCGTGGCTGTGACACTGTCCTCTACTGGTGCTGCTGGCAACAAGGTTGACACCTGGTCCTGCCGTGGCTGTGACACTATCCTCTATACTGGTGCTGCTGGCAACAAGGTTGACACCTGGTCCTGTCGTGGCTGTGACACTGTCCCCTATACTGGTGCTGCTGGCAACAAGGTTGACACCTGGTCCTGCCGTGGCTGTGCCACTGTCCCCTATACTGGTGCTGCTGGCAACAAGGTTGACACCTGGTCCTGCCGTGGCTGGGCCACTGTTCCCTATACTGGTGCTGCTGGCAACAAGGTTGACACCTGGTCCTGCTGTGGTTGTGACACCTTCCCCTATACTGGTGCTGCTGGCAACAAGGTTGACACCTGGTCCTGCCGTGGCTGTGCCACTGTTCCCTATACTGGTGCTGCTGGCAACAAGGTTGACACCTGGTCCTGCCGTGGCTGTGCCACTGTCCCTTATTCTGGTGCTGCTGGCAACAAGGTTGACACCTGGTCCTGCTGTGGCTGTGACACTGTCCACTATACTGGTGAGGCTGGCAACAAGGTTGACACCTGGTCCTGCCGTGGCTGTGCCACTGTCCCATATACTGGTGAGGCTGGAAACAAGGTTGACACCTGGTCCTGCCGTGGCTGTGCCACTGTCCCCTATACTGGTGCTGCTGGCAACAAGGTTGACACCTGGTCCTGCCGTGGCTGTGACACTGTCCCCTATACTGGTGCTGCTGGCAACAAGGTTGACACCTGGTCCTGCCGTGGCTGTGACACTGTCCCCTATACTGGTGCTGCTGGCAACAAGGTTGACACCTGGTCCTGCCGTGGCTGTGCCACTGTCCCTATACTGGTGCTGCTGGCAACAAGGTTGACACCTGGTCCTGCCGTGGCTGTGCCACTCTTCCCTATACTGGTGCTGCTGGCAACAAGGTTGACACCTGGTCCTGCCGTGGCTGTGCCACTGTTCCCTATACTGGTGCTGCTGGCAACAAGGTTGACACCTGGTCCTGCCGTGGTTGTGACACCTTCCCCTATACTGGTGCTGCTGGCAACAAGGTTGACACCTGGTCCTGTCGTGGCTGTGACACTGTCCCCTATACTGGTGCTGCTGGCAACAAGGTTGACACCTGGTCCTGCCGTGGCTGTGACACTGTCCCCTATACTGGTGCTGCTGGCAACAAGGTTGACACCTGGTCCTGCCGTGGCTGTGCCACTGTTCCCTATACTGGTGCTGCTGGCAACAAGGTTGACACCTGGTCCTGCCGTGGCTGTGCCACTGTTCCCTATACTGGTGCTGCTGGCAACAAGGTTGACACCTGGTCCTGCCGTGGTTGTGACACCTTCCCTATACTGGTGCTGCTGGCAACAAGGTTGACACCTGGTCCTGCCGTGGCTGTGCCACTGTTCCCTATACTGGTGCTGCTGGCAACAAGGTTGACACCTGGTCCTGCCGTGGTTGT
>NW_025748102.1:0-30000 GCF_021184085.1 Oncorhynchus gorbuscha | reverse complement strand
CCTTTTACTCTCTGTTCTGAACGCACTAGACAACCAATTCTTACAGCCTTTAGCCATACTCTTATGTTACTCCTCCTCTGTTCCTCTGGTGATGTAGAGGTTGGTGATGTAAACCAGGCCCTGCAGCCCCCAGCATTACTCCCATTCCCCAGGCGCTCTCATTTGTTGACTTCTGTAACCATAAAAGCCTTGGTTTCATGTATGTTAACATTAGAAGCCTCCTCCCTAAGTTTGTTTTATTCACTGCTTTAGCACACTCCACCAACCTGGATGTCATAGTCTTGTCTGAATCCTGGCTTAGGAAGGCCACCAAAAATCCAGAAATTTCCATCCCTAACTATAACATTTTCCGACAAGATAGAACTGCCAAAGGGGGCGGCGTTGCAATCTACTGCAGAGATCTGAGTTCTGTCTTACTATCCAGGTCTGTGCCCAAACAATTTGAGCTTCTACTTTTAAAAACCCACCTTTCCAGAAACAAGTCTCTCAACGTTGCTGCTTGCTATAGACCCCCCTCAGCCCCCAGCTGTGCCCTGGACACCATACGCCCCCCATCTATCTTCAGAGTTTTTACTGTTAGGTGACCTAAACTGGGACATGCTTAACACCCTGGCCGTCCTACAATCTAAGCTAGATGCCCTCAATCTCCCACAAATGATCAAGGAACCTACCAGGTACAACCCTAAATCTGTAACCATGGGCACCCTCATAGATATCATCCTGACCAATTTCCCTCTAAATACACCTCTGCTGTCTTCAACCAGGATCTCAGCGATTACTTCCTCATTGCCTGCGTAATGGGCCCACGGTCAAACGACCACCCCTCATCACTGTCAAACGCTCCCTAAAACACTTCAGCGAGCAGGCCTTTCTAATTGACCTGGCCCGGGTATTCTGGAAGGATATTGACCTCCCGTCAGTAGAGGATGCCTGGTTGCTCTTCAAAAGTGTTTTTCTCAACATCCTAAATAAGCACGCCACATTCAAAACATGTAGAACTAAGAACAGATATAGCCCTTAGTTCACCACAGACTTGACTGTCCTTGACCAGCACAAAAACATCCTGTGGCGTTCCTGCATTAGCATCGAATAGCCCCCGCGATATGCAACTTTTCAGGGAAGTCAGGAACCAATATATTCAGTCAGTTAGGAAAGCCAAGGCTAGCTTTTTCAAACAGAAATTTGTTTCCAGTAGGACTAATTCCAAAACGTTTTGGGACACTGTAAAGTCCATGAAGAATGAGAGCACTTCCTCCCAGCTGCCTGCTGCACTGAAGATAGGAAACACTGTCACCACTGATAAATCTACGATAAACGATAATTTCAGTAAGTATTTTTCTGCGGCTGGCCATGCTTTCCACCTGGCTACCCGTACCCCGGCCAAAATCTCACCTGGCACCCCCTGCAGCAACTTGCCCAAGCCACCCCCCGTTTCATCAGACAGCTGATGTTCTGAAAGAGCAGCAAAATCAGGACCCCTACAATCAGCTGGGCTAAACAATCTGGACCCTCTCTTTCCAAAATTATCTGCAGAAATTGTTGCAACTCTTATTACTAGCCTGTTCAACCTCTCTTTCGTATCGTCTGAGATCCCCGAAGATTGGAAAGCTTCCCGTCTTCAAAGGGGGAGACACTCTAGACCCAAACTGTTATAGACCTATATCCATCCTGCCCTGTTAAGATCACCGACCATTTTGAATCCCACCGTACCTTCTCCACTATGCAATCTGGTTTCCGAGCTAGTCATGGGTGCACCTCAACCACGCTCAAGGTCCTAAATGATATCATAACCGCCATCAATAAAAGACAGTACTGTGCAGCCATCTTCATCGACCTGGCCAAGGCTTTCGACTCTGTCAATCACCGCATTCTTATCGGCAGACTCAACAGCCTTGGTTTCTCAAATTACTGCCTCGCATAGTTTACCAACTGCTTCTCAGAAAGAGTTCAGTGTGTCAAATCGGAGGGCCTGTTGTCCGGACCTCTGGCAGCCTCTATGGGGGTGCCACAGGGTTCAATTCTCGGGCCGACACTTTTCTCTGTATATATTAATGATGTCGCTTTTGCTGCTGGTGGTTCTCTGATCCACCTCTACGCAGACGACACCATTCTGTATACATCTGGCCCTTCTTTGGACACTGTGCTAACAAACCTCAAAACGAGCTTCAACGCCATACAACACTCCTTCAATGGCCTCCAACTGATTTTAAATTTCTAGTGACACTAAGTGCATGCTCATCAACTGATTGCTGCCCGCAACCTCCCGCCCGACTAGCAACACTACTTTGGACGGTTCTGACCTAGAATATGTGGACAACTACAAATACCTAGGTGTCTGGTTAGACTGTAAACTCTCTTTCCAGACTCACATCAAGCATCTCCAATCCCAAATTAAATCTAGAATCGCTTCCTATTTCGCAACAAAGCCCCCTTCATGCATGCTGCTAAACATACCCTCGAAAAACTGACTATGCTACCGATCCTTGACTTCTTCGATGTCATTTACAAAATAGCCTCCAACACTCTACTCAACAAACTTGATGTAGTCTATCATCCATTTTGTCATCAAAGCCCCATATACTACCCACTACAGCGACATGTATGCTCTCGTTGGCTGGCACTCATTACATATTCGTCACCAAACCCACTGGCTCCAGGTCATCTACAAGTCTTTGCTAGGTAATGCCCTGCCTTATCTCAGCTCACTGGTCACTATAGCAACACCCACCAGTAGCACGTGCTCCAGCAGGTATATTTCACTGGTCATCCCCAAAGCCAACACCTCCTTTGGCCTCCTTTCCTTCCTGTTCTCTGCTGCCAATGACTGGAACGAATTGCAAAAATCACTGAAGCTGGAGTCTTATATCTCCCTCTCTATCTTTAAGCATCAGCTGTCAGAGCACCTTACCGTTCACTGTACCTGTACACAGCCAATTTGTAAATAGCACACCCCACTACCTCGTGTATCTCTACTTGCACATCATCATCTGCACATCTATCACTCCAGTTTTAATGCTACATTTGTATTATTTTGCCTCTATGGCCTATTTATTGCCTTACCTCCCTACTCTTTTACATTTGCACACTGTACATAGATTTTTCTATTGTGATATTGGATGTACGTTTGTTTATGTGCAACTCTTGTTATGCAGGTGAATGAGGACCCAAAAGCGACTTAACGGAAACAGAGTCCTTATTCCAGTTTTAAACAAAAGCGATAATCCTGGATATTATCTAGGTAAATGCAAAAACAGGAAAACTGAAATCCACTCGTCAGTAGAGAGGAACGACTGGAGACGCGACCACAGACTGCAGGTCGCTTCAGGAAGGCACCGGCCGTAGCTGACATTGACACCTGCTCACACGCAGCATCTGAAGAAGGTAAAAACACGACAGGGCGGAACAAGGACACAGAACTGCGAACATCAAACAAGGATCCGACAAGGACAGAAGCGGAAAACAGAGGGAGAAATAGGGACTCTAATCAGAGGGCAAAATAGGGGACAGGTGTGAAAAGAGTAAATGAGGTAGTTAGGAGAATGAGGAACAGCTGGGAGCAGGAACGGAACGATAGAGAGAGAGAGCGAGAGAGGGAGAGAGGGAGGGGGAGAGAGAGGGATAGAAAGAGGGAAAGAACCTAATAAGACCAGCAGAGGGAAACAAATAGAAGGGAAGCACAGAGACAAGACATGATAATCAATGACAAAACATGACAACTCTTTGTTGCTGTTTTTGTCGCACTGCTTTGCTTTATCTTGGTCAGGTCGCAGTTGTAAATGAGAACTTGTTCTCAACTGGCCTACCTGGTTAAATAAAGGTGTTCTCAACTAACCTACCTGGTTAAATTAAGGTGTTCTCAACTAACCTACCTGGTTAAATAAAGGTGATATAAAATAACAAAAAAGACGGAACCCCAACAATTTGTCTGCCTTCCATTTGCAAATCAGGGGAATTTGATTCAATATTTGATTGAGTTAATGAAACATTCTCTGGAGTAGATGGATCAGGGTGGTTTTCTGTGACATTATTACTTACGCCAGTATCTTTTTTTCTCCATCTGCCTGATGAGAGTTTATAGCACTCTTTGAGGTAACAGAGTAACAAGAGACACATTGCTAATACAGGCTTCTCAGTTGCATCCAGAATAAAGTCAGCTTTTCTGTCTGGTTTCCATACGTTCTTTGACTGTCTGATTCTGAAAAGCAGGGCACATTAAAACAACTGATTTTGCTAGGTAATGGTGTCTTGGTAGGTTTTAGTGTTGCGTTAGTGCTGACCACTCCTAGCAAGAGTTAGGAATGAGTCCATTTTTATATTTGTATTTTCTTGGTGTATCTCGAGGACTATGCTTTCATGAGGCAGCTGCAATGCGCTTGAATAAATAACAGCACTGCTAGCTTTCGAAATGAATTATGTATTCTTTCCGACTGCAGGGTTAGGTCCTGTTGATTCTGGTGTGTTGAGAACCTCAGGTGAGGCCTCCCTGTTTTGAGTCTCTCTATTCATTTCTTGCAGTTGTGGAGGCCAAGATTCTCTTTGATATTGTGCGATGTCTGTGCCAAACTTTCCTTCCTCTGTGAATGACGAAGACTCACTAGAAGCACAGGTGGTCATCGACACTGGCAACCCAGGACAATCTTTCAATTCAGCTGATGCCTGTAATTGTAATGAGCTGCTTGGCTGTCAATCTGTTGCCACATTAACAAAATAATTCTGTGTTGACCAACCGGTGTCAGCAGCTCGACCTGATGGGGAGCTTGATCACTCCGTGCCTTCACTGTTTGCAGGCAAGCTAGACTCGCCTGGTTTACAGTTAGCCTGCTTTTACTGGTCTTTCAATCAACTCATTCTTCTCAGTTAACTTTGGACTTTGACAGTCTCTTAGATGGGGAGTCGATAAATGTTCAACTGCAGACGGCCCAGGTGGCACATTGTTTCTGGCTCTCCCTTGGAGTATTTCTGCAAATGTGGGTGGACACTGATAACTCTTTGTTTGGAGAGTTTAAGATTTGATATGCTCACAGGCTGCCTCAGTCACATAAACTGCTGTGTAATCTCTTGATAGTTGTACACGAGCATCCACTTCTGCTTCCTGTGCACATCTCTCCTCCTCGGAGTTATTCTGATTGACTAAGAATTGAGCATTGGACTTGTAACCGGAAGGTTGCAAGTTCGAATCCCTGAGCTGATACGGTACAAATCTGTCATTCTTCTCCTGAACAGGCAGTTAACACACTGTTCCTAGGCTGTCATTGAAAATAAGAACTTCTTCTTAACTGACTTGCCTAGTTAAATAAAAAAGAAAACAGGGACTTTGAAGCACTACAGCTACATGCTGATCTTGGAATAAAGTGACGATAGCAAAGATTCCATCTTTGCCGACGACACATAAATGGAATAGCTACTAGCAAGCTTAATAGTTCATGTTTGCCCGCTAGCTCTGCAAATTCAGCTAGTGTGTGTTTTCTTTTTAAGTAAAAAAACATTGCTATGGCGCGATTGACTGGAATAACCTTCACGTCAGTTACGTGCATTGAGTGCCCTTCTGAACCCTGTTACCTGATCAAACCATGGTGAGGCAAAGGGCAGGGGGTTGCAATCTTTTGAAACTTAAAAACACGCTATTAAGTGTCTATTATCAGCACAAGTGCTTTCATTGCGTAATATTAATATTACAGACTAGTTAGCCTGAAGCTAGCCTCGAGCTAGGCCCATCTCCCGGCAAGCCGAAGAGATCCATCAGACAGTTCCTGGGCTTCAATACTTCTTTTGCCAATTGGCCTGGAACCTTTGCTGCCGACACGGAGCCCTGCCGATCCATCCCGACTGGTCTGCCGACATAGCCGTTCGAGGGGTTTCAACAGGCTCTCTCATTGCGACTTCCCCTGAGGCCCATCTGTTAGCCTGCCAGTCCTGGCTTGCTAGCTGTCTGTACATTATGCCTTGAATCTATTCTTCCTCGCCCAGAAATATGCTCCTTTTACTCTCTCTGTTCTGAACGCACTAGACAACCAATTCTTACAGCCTTTAGCCATACTCTTATGTTACTCCTCCTCTGTTCCTCTGGTGATGTAGAGGTTGGTGATGTAAACCAGGCCCTGCAGCCCCCAGCATTACTCCCATTCCCCAGGCGCTCTCATTTGTTGACTTCTGTAACCATAAAAGCCTTGGTTTCATGTATGTTAACATTAGAAGCCTCCTCCCTAAGTTTGTTTTATTCACTGCTTTAGCACACTCCACCAACCTGGATGTCATAGTCTTGTCTGAATCCTGGCTTAGGAAGGCCACCAAAAATCCAGAAATTTCCATCCCTAACTATAACATTTTCCGACAAGATAGAACTGCCAAAGGGGCGGCGTTGCAATCTACTGCAGAGATCTGAGTTCTGTCTTACTATCCAGGTCTGTGCCCAAACAATTTGAGCTTCTACTTTTAAAAACCCACCTTTCCAGAAACAAGTCTCTCAACGTTGCTGCTTGCTATAGACCCCCTCAGCCCCCAGCTGTGCCCTGGACACCATACGCCCCCATCTATCTTCAGAGTTTTTACTGTTAGGTGACCTAAACTGGGACATGCTTAACACCCTGGCCGTCCTACAATCTAAGCTAGATGCCCTCAATCTCCCACAAATGATCAAGGAACCTACCAGGTACAACCCTAAATCTGTAACCATGGGCACCCTCATAGATATCATCCTGACCAATTTCCCTCTAAATACACCTCTGCTGTCTTCAACCAGGATCTCAGCGATTACTTCCTCATTGCCTGCGTAATGGGCCCACGGTCAAACGACCACCCCTCATCACTGTCAAACGCTCCCTAAAACACTTCAGCGAGCAGGCCTTTCTAATTGACCTGGCCCGGGTATTCTGGAAGGATATTGACCTCCCGTCAGTAGAGGATGCCTGGTTGCTCTTCAAAAGTGTTTTTCTCAACATCCTAAATAAGCACGCCACATTCAAAACATGTAGAACTAAGAACAGATATAGCCCTTAGTTCACCACAGACTTGACTGTCCTTGACCAGCACAAAAACATCCTGTGGCGTTCCTGCATTAGCATCGAATAGCCCCCGCGATATGCAACTTTTCAGGGAAGTCAGGAACCAATATATTCAGTCAGTTAGGAAAGCCAAGGCTAGCTTTTTCAAACAGAAATTTGTTTCCAGTAGGACTAATTCCAAAACGTTTTGGGACACTGTAAAGTCCATGAAGAATGAGAGCACTTCCTCCCAGCTGCCTGCTGCACTGAAGATAGGAAACACTGTCACCACTGATAAATCTACGATAAACGATAATTTCAGTAAGTATTTTTCTGCGGCTGGCCATGCTTTCCACCTGGCTACCCGTACCCCGGCCAAAATCTCACCTGGCACCCCCTGCAGCAACTTGCCCAAGCCACCCCCCGTTTCATCAGACAGCTGATGTTCTGAAAGAGCAGCAAAATCAGGACCCCTACAATCAGCTGGGCTAAACAATCTGGACCCTCTCTTTCCAAAATTATCTGCAGAAATTGTTGCAACTCTTATTACTAGCCTGTTCAACCTCTCTTTCGTATCGTCTGAGATCCCCGAAGATTGGAAAGCTTCCCGTCTTCAAAGGGGGAGACACTCTAGACCCAAACTGTTATAGACCTATATCCATCCTGCCCTGTTAAGATCACCGACCATTTTGAATCCCACCGTACCTTCTCCACTATGCAATCTGGTTTCCGAGCTAGTCATGGGTGCACCTCAACCACGCTCAAGGTCCTAAATGATATCATAACCGCCATCAATAAAAGACAGTACTGTGCAGCCATCTTCATCGACCTGGCCAAGGCTTTCGACTCTGTCAATCACCGCATTCTTATCGGCAGACTCAACAGCCTTGGTTTCTCAAATTACTGCCTCGCATAGTTTACCAACTGCTTCTCAGAAAGAGTTCAGTGTGTCAAATCGGAGGGCCTGTTGTGACCAGGGGAATTTGATTCAATATTTGATTGAGTTAATGAAACATTCTCTGGAGTAGATGGATCAGGGTGGTTTTCTGTGACATTATTACTTACGCCAGTATCTTTTTTTCTCCATCTGCCTGATGAGAGTTTATAGCACTCTTTGAGGTAACAGAGTAACAAGAGACACATTGCTAATACAGGCTTCTCAGTTGCATCCAGAATAAAGTCAGCTTTTCTGTCTGGTTTCCATACGTTCTTTGACTGTCTGATTCTGAAAAGCAGGGCACATTAAAACAACTGATTTTGCTAGGTAATGGTGTCTTGGTAGGTTTTAGTGTTGCGTTAGTGCTGACCACTCCTAGCAAGAGTTAGGAATGAGTCCATTTTTATATTTGTATTTTCTTGGTGTATCTCGAGGACTATGCTTTCATGAGGCAGCTGCAATGCGCTTGAATAAATAACAGCACTGCTAGCTTTCGAAATGAATTATGTATTCTTTCCGACTGCAGGGTTAGGTCCTGTTGATTCTGGTGTGTTGAGAACCTCAGGTGAGGCCTCCCTGTTTTGAGTCTCTCTATTCATTTCTTGCAGTTGTGGAGGCCAAGATTCTCTTTGATATTGTGCGATGTCTGTGCCAAACTTTCCTTCCTCTGTGAATGACGAAGACTCACTAGAAGCACAGGTGGTCATCGACACTGGCAACCCAGGACAATCTTTCAATTCAGCTGATGCCTGTAATTGTAATGAGCTGCTTGGCTGTCAATCTGTTGCCACATTAACAAAATAATTCTGTGTTGACCAACCGGTGTCAGCAGCTCGACCTGATGGGGAGCTTGATCACTCCGTGCCTTCACTGTTTGCAGGCAAGCTAGACTCGCCTGGTTTACAGTTAGCCTGCTTTTACTGGTCTTTCAATCAACTCATTCTTCTCAGTTAACTTTGGACTTTGACAGTCTCTTAGATGGGGAGTCGATAAATGTTCAACTGCAGACGGCCCAGGTGGCACATTGTTTCTGGCTCTCCCTTGGAGTATTTCTGCAAATGTGGGTGGACACTGATAACTCTTTGTTTGGAGAGTTTAAGATTTGATATGCTCACAGGCTGCCTCAGTCACATAAACTGCTGTGTAATCTCTTGATAGTTGTACACGAGCATCCACTTCTGCTTCCTGTGCACATCTCTCCTCCTCGGAGTTATTCTGATTGACTAAGAATTGCCTCTCGTATCCTTCTTTCTTTGGTGATGTGACAACAAGGTGTTTATTTTCCTTCTGTTGATTTATCATGTGGCATCACTACATGAATCCCTATCAGGGTTAAGGCATGAGTCAGAGCTTCTCTTAAGAAGTGGTTGATTTAGATCATTATGATTACATCTCTGTGTCTTTCGTCACCCATACTTTTACATACAGCTTCTTTTGAGAACAGCACTTTCCCAGAGACAGGTGTCTTTAATGAGTCGGCTGTCACTTCCAATACCGCTTTGAGTAAGTCACAGGATCTCTCCTGCCTCCTGCTTAATTTGCTGACACCAACGACCAATCATCCTGTCTGATGACCAACTACGTGGAGATTGGTTGATTTGTCCGTCTCGCCTTCAGAGGCATTATTGGCTGGGAGCTTAGGGGCCATCTTGGAGTCAGGTGTAACTATTGTGTTGGAGTTGGAGTTGTCTGGCTCTGTGGTTTCCTTGCTAGTTGCTGTCTCACTACGGGCAGACAGGGAGTTGAACTCTGGGTTGTTTATTGGCAGAGAGCCGCCGTTGGCTCGTGGACCATCACCACACACCTCCCCCTGTGCTGCATTGCTGCTTTTTCCAACTGTTGCTTGGCTGTGCTCAATAAGCTGTTCAGCCTCCGGGAGACTTTTAAGCCTTTCAAAGGACCTATTGATGAATTCCAGGTGCACATCCTCATCCTCGCTGCCCGAGAGGACATTCCCCAAGCTATCCACGCCCTACTTGCTGAGGTAATGTTCCACGGGAGACCCCTCATAGACAGAGAGTAAGTCAATGTGGCAGACAACCTACAAAGCACCTGACTTGAGGTCAGCTTGAAAACCAATGTTTAAGAAAGTGGTCCCCCCCCCCCGCGCCATTGATGTCACTCATGTAGAAAGTCACCCATGCCGGATTCCATTCCAGACAGCGTGTGTGTGTGTGTGGGGGGGGGGGGGGGCGTCACACTCCTTGCACTCCTGGAAGAAGAAGTCAGAGTCATGCTCGAAGACTTGCACACTGTGTTCATAGTCATCCATTGTGAGGAGGTGTTCAAAACAGTTTCACCACTACCTGTGAAATAAATCAACACATGGCTTTAAATGTCACTAAAAAACATGGCGCACTGTCTGAGAAGATACGGATACTTGTCTCAAACTAGTTTAACATAAAAGAGTGATTCCTAAAAGTTCTACTGCAACAAATGACTGTAGAAATGTGGCAGAAAAGGTTACTGTTATTGACATATACAATTGCCATGTATGAATATCTGATCTTGCACCTAAATGCAGACATAACATGCCCCAACAGGAGTGTGTCACAGTGCTGTTACTGATACACTGTGTATTTCTGTTGATATTTCCCAGCCACTTATGCCATGTCTCTCAGCTGATGCCTAATTCTGTCATGATTCATGTGTAGCTTTCCTGCAGCACAGAGGACAATAGAGTATATAAGCCCAGCAACAGTTGCCATCAGTGATGCAAGTCTTTCGTCATAGAAACTAAAGACAAGCGTACAGTAGATTATTGCTTTGGTTAGGCTACACATCTCAGCTCTTAATCTCTGGTTGACATCGGTTTAGCCTTCATGATGCGTCTCAACTAAGTACTGGCTACGTTTGCCAAGTGCATTGCCAAAACTTGTTTGAGGAGTGCATCTAAGACCTGCTTTGCCAAACAAGCTTTTATAGATAATGTCTAACAATGCATTATGATATGCGTTGTGGTTCCTGTGAGCCCCCACCTGATGTTCAACTCCCTCTGTCTAGTTGGGGAAACTAAATCAACGAAATAACCATAGTTATTAGTACAGTTATTAGTGAAATAATGATTTAATTATAGTTGTCATGCAATTCATGCATGCCACAGATTCACAAACTTTAAACACTTGTGCATTCACCATACATCTGTATCAGAAGATGTATTGTCCATGTGCAGCCATAGGGTCCTACCTGTTAAAACTCCCACTACAATGCCACTGTCCTATATACAGTAGAGTGTTGTACTCCAGAGTCCCAGCAGTGGCATGGTTGTCTCTATGTGTCCTCTGGTGGCTGTCCTTGTGTCATGAGAGTGCAATGTGCCAGGCCCTATTATTCATTATAAATATAGCAGTGCAACATGGCATGCTCCAGTCTGGCGCATTCCAAACAGAGGTATAACATTTCAGAACCTTAATCAGGCGCCACACTCACAAGCACTCACAAGATCTACCCAATGTCTTCGTGGTATTACAATTGTTTACCGAATCGGTCACAATCACTCTTTTGTATGTATGTTTTTTGTTTTTTTAAAGATCTTCCTTATAGTCAAATGAGTAATTCTAACATTGGCTGTATGGAACAGCCAAGGAATAGCACAACTGTCCCCGATGTTCCTACAGTAAATACTTGTGAAGCAGTTGATGCTCCTGACAACAGCCATACTCCCACGGAAGAGGGTCCTCTGTGGCAGTCAGTCAGATGATGCATTACTGGATTTGATGTCACAGGGCGACAGAGGATCCGAATCTTTCCCCCTTGGACACAATGAACAGTCAGAGTGAATACGGGTTGGAGTGTTGGAGGGGCTAGGGGAAGACAATGAGACCCGATTCACGCAAGTGTAGTCTGACACAAGCCATGTTGCAGCCAGAATCTCCCTGTCTAATCCCTCCATAAGGGAGACATCTGGATACAGAAAGTGACAGTGCAAAATGCAATAAAGTGCTCAACAAAATGGTCAGTACATTTTCTGCACTTAGCAATGTCTTCTTTTGTAGTCTTTCAAGCATGGCATTAAAATTAGGATAATTATTTTGTACCTTGGTCTCCTTGGTTTTTCCAATCTTTTCCTATCTTGGGCTCCTTGGGTTATATGGTTTGAGTGCGAACACCTGTGGAACTCGATAATAAATGAGATAAGTCCAAATAAACGAGCTTGACGTTACTTGGAACATAAGGTCTGTCAGGCTTTGTCTGTGGTGGGTTTGAGCCTTTGTTTACAGCTACCAGGAGGACTCAATTAGGACAATGGGGTTACAGGGCCGTCCCTGCTGTCAAAATGTAATTGAAGGGACAGACATCAGGATGGCATATCATTCATGACTTTATTATCAACACTTAAACAGGGCTTAACAGACTGCCGATGTGCCTTGGTTGCAAATGAATGTAATGACTAGGCTATTGACAGTAAAAATAGTTCGGATAAGTGATTTGATACGTATAGCATATATGCAAGGCACCTTCACACTTTTCACCACATTTCTAAATGTTTTCATCCACAGGGTTTGCTTTTCATGGAGGAACGACTTGTCAAGCATTCAGAACTTGCATCTAAAAAAGCATTTTCAGGACTAGCATCTACACTCCACATTTACAAGCTGTGTTTCTCCACGGCCACCACATCATTCACCATGAGTTTTATCACCAAGGCTAATTATGGGAAAGGATCCCGCCTAATTAACAACCTGCAGGCTGGGCCATGTGCCCAAGAAGGATCTATCAATGCATCGGGTTTCATAAAGAGAGACAAGCCGGGGCCTGTGTGTATACTGCACCTGGGGCAACAGCAGCAGGCCGTTTTGACGCGGGTGGATTCTGTTGACATCAACAGGATTTGGCCCTCAAAGTTAGTTTGGGATTAAGATCGGAATCTGTTTAGACTGCTTAACAGTAACTAATGCCCTGTTGGTTCGTGCTAATTGTTTCACCTTGTCAGCTCCAGCAATTCAGTGTTGATTAGACAAAGCATTGTAAACAGAGGCATTCAGAGAGCAGGCAGAGAGACTGCTTTGTATGGTTTTACTGCACTGGCCTGTATGCCTGGGTTGGTGTCACCTTTAGCATCTCACAGGTGGCACAAACAGCAATGCTTCCATGATGACCAAGTTGGGGAGAATACTGTACTCTTTGTTTGGAGCATGCTCTGACAGGACATTTGACAAAAGAGGCAGTTTCAGAGGCTTGGTTGTTGTTTTGACCATTGAACGTGTTACAAATGCTACACGGGGTGTTTGAGGGCTTTATTGTTAGGGGATTAAGTTTGTTCAAGTTCAGCAACAGTCTCTTTAAGGCACTGAAGCAGTGCCAAAGCAGAATGTTCTTAGTTGCGTGGCACAAGTAATAGGTTTTTGTAACAATTAGTGGTTGGTCATTTCAATTAATTTTATACCTATTCAATTCTTGAAGAATATGTTGTACAATTTTTGCAAGATGAGTGCAACTCATTTGACGTTATGTTTTTGTTGTCATTTGAGACTTTGTGAACAAGACATGTGGGCCTATAGCTTCATGGGCCCAGTTTCCAAAAAGCATCATTATTAAGGGTAAGTTCATCGTTAGACAGTAGTGGTGCGTGAGTAAAATCACTGGGGAAGCCAAGTCAGACAAAAAGCCATATTACAACCTATGAGTTGTGATAATTCCTTTGTTTGCTCGATAACCTTTAAGTTCAGTTTTTGTTGTCCTAGGCTACCTGGCTAAAATGCTTGCTTGCTAGCCTAACTTCTTTTCATGGGCAACAATGAGCAAGCTAGTTAACATTAGCCTACTACATCTAGCTACATATTGAACTTCTATCCTTCATTTATGCCAGGGGCACAATGTATGAATTTATGGTTGGTTGGATCAGAATCTACATTATATATTTATTGGCCAGTACGGAGAATTAAGTAAAACCACAAGTCCAAATCTCTATCTCCATCCATGACTAATTTAGGAAAGCAACAATTTTAGCTAGCTAGCTAGCCACCGGAGGACAATGACACAACGAGATGCAACAATTTAAGTTTTTCTGTCAATTATGTTTTGCTTTTGATGTGATGTGATTGGTGTGACGCCAAATCCAAACTGGCTTATGTTTACACTTTTGTTTGGTGTGCCAGGACAATTCCCAGTTGAGCTCACTCAGTTTAGCTTAATGCTGATTACCTATTATTTTACTTATTTAATTTTTATCAAGGGAGGCCAAATGCTTGCTGGGTTCCCTTGCATTCAATGCTATGGGCGGCGACAATGTCATACTCTTTTTGACCAGACAGCATCAGATAGATGGGCTACACATAAAAAGACAGGGGGCGCTGTTTTGCTCGCTAGGATTCTTTCTCTGGTAAGATACCATCAGCCTCTAGGCAAGGGAGGAAGGAAAATTACGAAACACAGAGAGACAAAAGATAAATGATTGAATATGTTTTTTGTTGGGTCATTTTTGTAATGTTTTACAGGGAGGCTGGTTTCCTTTGACATCCATGAATATCGTTAGAACCTTCTTAGGAGCATCGTTAAATATACTAGCTGTTTTCCAAAACCATCGTTATTATAGTTTCACTTCAAAATGTTCATAATCTAACGCCTGCTTCAGACCACAGCTAAGTCTGTCAGAAGATGTCTTTGCCCTCCCACGTCACTTTAGACACAGAACATCACCGCTAAACATAGACTCACATGGTATATCTTCAGAACAAAGTTGACTACAAATCCAAAGTTGTCAATGTCTTTGCAATTGATACAAACAACTGACGTATAAAAAGAGGCTTTAAATGAAAACCGAGATAACTGCATAAAAATAAAAAAGTAGGCTATAGGCCTATCTTAATCCTATTTAAATACATTTTATGTTCAATCAGTTGAGTTCTACTTGTAGTCTACTGTCGGTAATTTCTTGCAATATATTTTATTATGTAGCCTAACGTGTGCAATGATGTGCCGAATCAGTGATTTTGTGCATTTTTATTGGGTCAGCAATAGAATAAGCCACCTCAACATTTGCAGCCGTAGGTGGTAATAACTCTCCAGGAGCTGATCCGTCGTCAGTAGTATTGTGAAATAAGTGTAATGTTAAGGTAAGATTTAAATAGAGAACGCTTATGGAAGGAATCAATATGTTACATACATAGCTTGATCAAATTAATTTACAAACACACAGTACCAGTCAAAAGTTTGGACACACCTACTCATTCAAGGGTTTTTCTTTATTTTCACTATTTTCTACATTGTAGAGTAATAGTGAAGACATCAAAACTATGAAATAACACATGGAATCATATAGTAACCAAAAAGTGTTGAATAAATCAAAATATATTATATATTTGAGATTCTTCAAAGTAGCCACCCTTTGACTTGATGACAGCTTTGCACACTCATGATGTCTTCACTATTATTCTACAATGTAGAAAATAGTAAAGATAAAGAAAAACCCTTGAATGAGTAGGTGTGTCCAAACTTTTGACTGATACTGTACCTCTTGCGAGTTCTCCCCATAACCGGCAGCTAAAATCAAAATCACATTCTGTGTGTGTCACTCGACACACGAGAGTACCCCAGCAGCACACTGATTCAACTCATTGAGGGCCTGATAATTAGTTGACAAGTTGAATCAGGTGTGCAATAAAAATATGTGCTGTTGGGGGTACTCAAAGACTAGACTCTCTAGCGCATGCAGACATTATCGTCAGTGGAGGAGAAGAGAGAGTGTCGAGTGACACACACACAGGGTTTGATTTGATTTTAGCTGCCGGTGATGAGCAGAACTCGCAGAAGGTATGTTTGTAATAAAAGTGTAATCAAAAGTGATAACATGGATCAATTAACAACATGGATCTAATTTATGATGTAGGTTAGATAAGAACCAACATTGAGTAAACATGAGATGTAGCCTATAGGGTAAATCAATCCTTATTTGTTTTGTTTTACCCTTATTTAACCAGGTAACCTACTTTTTATTTTAGGCGGTGGGATGGAATAGGCCTGTGGGCCTCCCATCTGAAGAAAAGTAGGTTTCTTACAATACTTTTGCAAGTGTGAAGATTGAATCACCTTTGGCAGGGGCAGCAGTCCTGAACTCTTTCATGATTGTGACCACAAGATGGCGATGAAGAGCCATAAAATCTGAATGGATTCACCAAGATCAGCCAAAAGCCAAACTGAGTTGAACAGTTCATTGGAATTAAGGTGCGACCTGCAATATTTACTGCTGTTCAATGGTGATATTATAATTCAAGATTAATGTAATATAAATGCCCATGCGTGTGTTACAACTGAGCATTAGCAGGCTACTGTCATCACAACTCATAACCCATCATTTAACCTTGGTTTTTACTTCAACAATTTAGTGTTCAGTGTTAAACAATATGTTTAAAACAATAATGTTGATCTCATGCACTGTCGGTAGTTGCATCCATATCTCCGTCTATGAATTTGTGAGTGGTTACATTTCTCCAGCTCCATCCCTCCAGCATTATATAAAAAGTCACATGGCTGCAGTTTGGCTGAAATATGAAGTCAGGATTGTGAATTTAACATCAGAACTCATATGTTTAACATTTCATCAATATTGATCTTAACACACACAAATCGGCCAGTATGACATTTCATGTTGGGTATGGTTTTTATTGACTTTAATTAGTGGGGGAGATAGGTGAACAAAATAGCACATGGTCACTTGTAGCAACTATACGGAAGAAAAATAAATAATAAATAAATAAATGCAACATGTAAAGTGTGGGGCCCATGTTTCATGAGCTGAAATAAAATATCCCAAAATTTTCCATACGCACAAAAAGCTTATTTCTCTCAAATGTTGTGCACAAATTTGTTTACATCAGTGTCCACCAGAGCTGTTGCCAGAAAATGTTATTTTAATTTCTCTTCCAACGTCGTTTTAGAGAATTTGGCAGTTGGTCGAACCGTCTCAGGGAAGCTCATCTGTGTGCTCCCAGTCCTGACCAGGGTTTTGACCTGACTGCAGTTCGGCATCATAACAGACTTCTGTGGGCAAATGCTTACTTTCAATGGCCACTGGCACGCTGGAGAGGTGTGCTCTTCAAGGATGAATCCCGGTTTCAACTGTACCGGGAAGATGGCAGACAGCGTGTATGGCGTTGAGTGGACGAGTGGTTTGCTGATGCCAACATTGTGAACAGAGTGCCCCATGGTACATGTCACGATCGTCGTAGTGAGGAGACCAAAGCGCAGCGTGATGTGAATACATCTTTTTAATGAAAGAAGAAAAAACACGAAGTACACTAAACAAACAAACAAACAAACAAACAAACAAACAAACAAACAAACAAACAAACGTGACCGCTATCAAAACTGAGTGCAAAAAAATGCAACATCACATATAACAATATCACAATAACCCACGAACCACAATACAAAACAGGCTACCTAAATATGGTTCCCAATCAGAGACAACGACAAACACCTGCCACTGATTGAGAACCATATCAGGCCAAAACACATAGAAACAGACTAACTAGACATGCAACATAGAATGCCCACTCATATCACACCCTGACCAAACAAAACATAGAAACAAACAACTCAAATAATGGTCAGAGTGTGACAGTACATGTCGCACGTGGCTAGTCGAATGCCGAACTCTTCATTGAGACAATGCTGAAACATCAATCCATGGGCGAGGCAGTGCCATATTTAAATTTGTGCTGAAATCAAATGAAATCAAATGATCTTGGTGTGGTGTGAAATAGGCTATTAGAAGTGCTGTTTTAATTTGATTACTTATTGTTAATGCCTAATGTATTTTATGTTTGGTATGACTACATAATACAGAAGGTTACTTAAGGAGAAAATGAAAGGAGTGTGGTTGATCGGGGTGGATGGGTAAGCGTGTAACTCGAACACCTAGCAACCCAAAGATTGCGTCTTTGAATCTCATCATCTACAACTTTAGCATTTGAGCTAATTAGCAACTTTGCAACTACTTACATGTTAGCTATCCCTTCCCCTAACCCTTTAACCTAACCTTAAAACCTAACCCTAATGTCAGCCACCTAGCTAACGTTAGCCACAACAAATTAGAATTTTTGACTCCCTCCGCATATTTTCAATCAAACTGCAGCATTTTCTCTATCTCCTTAGCTATCATTCTCTGCTTCCATCTGACATGCCACTGATTTCAAAACTCGGTCCTCCAGAAAGTGGAGAGCATTAACAACACTTTGCAGATCTTTTTGCTATCTTTCAAAAAGGTAATGTTAGAAAGGATTACCTATACGTACTGAGCAGATCATGTTGTAGACAGAAGCTTGCTAAATGGCAGACCAATCCTCATTCATCTCTTGTCATGTCCAGCCCATCCATTATCTCAGCCAATCATGGCTAGCGGTAAGGTTCCTAACTTTTTCTGTGGTTAAACCACCAAGAATCGTAATTTAACAATTTAATTCGTATTTACAGATGACATACAAGTTTGTTTTTAAGGCACATAAAAGTTCACATGTTCCAGAAGGCATTTTTGGCAACAAAAAAAGCCACATTTTGATATAAAATAAACATTTACGCTCAGATGCCTCTCCTGTGTGTAAGGGTTTTCCTGTGGTGAAGGAGAAGCGGACCAAAATGCAGCGTGGTGGTTATTCGTGTTCTTTAATAAAGGAACTAGACATGAAATAACTAGCAAAACAATAAATGTGCGAAAACCTAAACAGTCCTATCTGGTGCAAAGACAGAGACAGGAACAATCACCCACCAACACACAGTGAAACCCAGGCTACCTAAGTATGATTCTCAATCAGAGACAACTAATGACACCTGCCTCTGATTGAGAACCATACTAGGCCGAAACACCCAAAACCTAGAAAAACAAACAGACTGCCCACCCAACTCACGCCCTGACCATACTTAATAAATACAAAAGAAAGGAAATAAAGGTCAGAACGTGACACTGTGAAGTTATGAGGAGCGATATTCGCCTAGTTTCCTGAAACGATTCACATATATGGACGGGCATGAGATTAAGATGACATTGCTGCATTTTTAGGAATTTGTATAAGGACAGTTTGCTGAAATCTTCTTAACTTGGAGTCATACTAAATTAGACAATGTAGTCCATTTGGTCCTTTATGTGCACCGTTGGCTGAAACAGCTGAGCTTGTGTGGAGCAGGGTGGAATCTGTGGACACGCTTCACAGTGAACAGAACACAATGAACCAAGTAGACACGTGACAAGATAGCTGCTATGTGCCTGAGGGGTTGGTTAAGGTTTCCAGACAAATTGCAATAAATTAGTGCTTCCCGGTATTCCTGTTCAAACCCGGAAGTGCTATTGAAAAGCATATAATACCAGCTAAAAACATCTGACATGAACTTACCACTGTAAATGGAGAAATGTAGGCTACACATGAATCTAACGGTTTCTTCATTTTGATATTTTTGCTTACTTTCACTTTTATTTGAGCAGGTAGGCTAGTTGAGAACAAGTTGTAATTTACAACATCAAGAGTAGGCAGCCCATCCAATAGGCTAAGGTAAGCTAAGATTCCCCTAAAGTAAATTGAACTTGCCAAAATTATGTCTATACAAAAATAAATAAAGTTCTTCAAAGCACTACACCAGATAGCATGATTTAGCCCCAGAGGAACATTATCTTATTTTAATCTTGATCAAGTTTCAAGTTTTATTAGTCATATGTATGGGATAAGCATTGTACACATCGTCCAACGAAATGCTTACTTGCAGGTTCCTTCTCGACCAATCAACAACCATAAAAAAATTAAAAGCTAAGAATACGAACAGTCTTCATCACCCGCTGAAGGCCTTGTGGTCATGGATGGAGCAATTCCTGTACCAGGGCATGATGCAACCAGTCAGGATACTCTCGATGGTGCAGTGGGAGTATTTGGAGAGGACCCGGGGCGAGAGTCACAGGGCTAGAGACACTGTTGTGCCCTCTTGGTCAATAGTGGTGTTGTTGGTCCATGACAAGTCCTCATTGATGTTGATGCCGAGTATCTTGAAACTCGTGACTCTACTGCAGTCCCGCTGATGTGGATCGGGGCATAATCCCCCCTCTGCTTCCTGAAGTGAACAATCATCTCCTTTGTTTTGCTGACGTTTAGGGAGAGTTTGTTGGCTTGACACCTCAATGCCAGTTACCTCCTCCCAATAGGCTGACTCGTCGTTGTTGGTTATCAGGTCTACAACCATGGTGTCATCAGCAAACTCGTTGATTGAGTTGATGTCGTGCATCATTGAGTGAGTCCGTGCTCCTGGAAAACTTTTTTAGGACAATTTCCTTCTCCAGGATAGATGGACATCATAAACCAGGTTTCCGTCCAACTGTTTTATGCGAGTAAAGAACATGTCGGATACAAAATGTAATGACAGGCCTAATGGAAACAGCTAATTTTTAGGTAAACCTTCCAAATGTCGACAAAACAATATATGCTAGACAAGGTGGGATCTTTTTGTGTAGGTAAAATGAATTATACGGGATATGGCAGTGGAAACACCTTAATGCTCAAATATTAAAACAATCATATCGAAAGTAAACTCGGAGTCACGCAATTATATCTTGTGTGGTCCTCCCACTAAGGGAAAGCATGTTTATTAGGCAACAGATGAAATGAATTGAGATGAACTTCATAGGGTGGTGAAAGTGCACAATGATGGCTTGATGCTCCTTTCCAATACATATCGAGGGTCTTATTCTGGTGATATGATGATGATGCTTGGCTGCCATTTGACAAATAAAAATGATTGTGCTCCATAATAATATCATTGTGTAGGTAGCCTACCCACACTGTATCTGTGAGCTGTTGGCTAGAGTGCACGTGCCAAGACAAGAGTGGGCTATATAACTTATTTTGACAAAACCATCAGTAGAGTTGAAAATGCAGTAGAGTTGAAACCCGATTATTTATTTGGTACATTTGAAACAGGAAACGGCCTTCCCCAAACTGTTGCCACAAAGTTGGAAGCATAGAATCATCTAGAATGTCATTGTATGCTGTAGCATCAAGATTGTCCTTCACTGGAACTAAGCGGAGAGCATTATTCCCCCTCCACCAAATGTTACAGTTGGCACTATGCATTGGGGCAGCTATAGCGTTCTCCTGGCATCCGCCAAACCCAGATTCGTCCATTGGACTGCCAGATGGTGAAGCGTGATTCATCACTCCAGAGAATGTGTTTCCACTGCCCCAGAGTCCACCTCTCCAGCCGACATTTGGCATTGCACATGTTAACCTTAGACTTGTGTGCGGCTGCTCGGATCATGGAAACCCATTTCATGAATCTCCTGACAAACAGTTCTCGTGCTACTGTTGCATCCAGAGGCAGTTTGGAACTCGATAGTGAGTGTTGCAACCGTGGATAGACAATTTTGACATGCTACGCGCTTCAACACTCTGCAGTCCCACTCTGTGAGCTTGTGTGGCTTACCACTTTGCGGCTGAGCTGTTGTTGCTCCTAGACATTTCCATTTCACAATAATAGCACTTACAGTTGACTGGGGCAGCTCTAGCAGGGTAGATATTTGACTAACTGACTTGATGGAAAGTTGACCTCCTATGACAGTGCCACGTTCAAAGTCACTGAGATCTTAGCCTAGAGTAAGGCCCTTCTACTGCCAAAGTTTGTCTATGGAAATTACATGGCTCTGTGCTCAATTTTATACACCTGTCAGCAACAGGTCTGGCCGAAATAGCCTAATCCACTAATTTGAAGGGGTGTCCACATACTTTTGTTTATATAATGTAAAACTCTGGGGTAGATTTCTGTGCTGCTTGCCATGCGGTAGCAGAGAGAACAGTTCATGACTAGGGTGGCTGGAGTCTTTGACAATTTTTAGGGCTTTCCTCTGACACTGCCTGCTATAAAGGTCCTGGATGCAGGAAGCTTGGCCCCAGTGACGTACTGGGCCGTACGCGCTACCCTATGTCATGCCAGGCAATGATGCAACCAGTCATGATGCTCTCGATGGTGCAGCCGTAAAACCTTTTGAGGATCTGAGGACCCATGCCAAATCGTTTCAGTTTCCTGAGGGAGAATAGGTTTTGTCATTCACGATTGTCTTGGTGTGCTTGGACCATGTTAGTTTGTTGGTGATGTGGACACCAAGGAGCTTGAAGCTTTCAACCTGCTCCACTACAGCCCTGTCAATGAGAATGGGGTATGCTTGGTCCTCCTTTTCCTGTAATCCACAATCATCTCATTTGTCTTAATCACGTTGAGGGAGAGGTTGTTGTCCTGGCACCACAGGTCTCGTCGTTGTCGGTTGTCGTTGACTGTTGTGTCATCGGCACATTTAATGATGATAACAGAGTCGTGCCTGACCGTGCAGTCATTAGTGAACAGGGAGTACAGGAAGGGACTGAGCACGCACCCCTGAGGGGCCCCCGGGTTGAGGATCAGCGTGGCGGATGTTGTTATCTACCCTTACCACCTGGGGGCAGCCGTCAGGAAGTCCGGGATCCAGTTGTAGAGGGAGGAGTTTAGTCCCAGGGTCCTTAGCTTAGTGATGAGCTTTGAGGGCACTATGATATTTAACGCTGAGCTGTAGTCAATGAATAGCATTCTCACATAGGTGTTCCTTTTGTCCAGGTGGGAAAGGGCAGTGCAATAGAGATTGCATCTGCGGCCTACTGAATGTTGACCTGTTTAAAGTTCTTACTCACATCGGCTGCAGAGAGCATGATCACACAATCATATGGAACAGCTGATCCTCTCATGCATGTTTCAGTGTTACTCGCCTCGAAGCGAGCATAGAAGTAATTTAGCTCGTCTGGTAGGCTCGTGTCACTGGGCAGCTATTGGCTGTAGTTTTTGCTTGTAAGCAAGAATCAAGAGGATAGAATTATGGTCAGATTTGCCAAATGGAGGGTGAGGGAGTGCTTTGTACGTGTCTCTGTGTGTGGAGTAAAGGTGGTCTAGTGGTTGCACATTTAACATGCTGGGGGAAATGTAAGTTTTCCTGCATTAAAGTCCCCAGCCACTAGGAGCTCCGCCTCTGGATGAGCATTTTCCTGTTTGCTTATGGTGGTATACAGCTCATTGAGTGCCAGCATCAGTGCCAGCATCGGTCTGTGGTGGTATGTAGACAGCTACGAAAGCTAGGTAGATAGTGTGGTCTACAGCTTATCATGAGAAACCTTGAGACTTCCTTAGATATCGTGCACCAGCTGTTGTTTACAAAAATACATAGACCTCCACCTCTTGTCTTCCCAACGACTGTTGTTATATCCTGCCGATACAGTGTAAAACCTGCCAGCTGTATGATGTTCATGTCGTTGTTTAGCCACAATTCGGTGAAACAGAAGATATCGCAGGTGTAATGTTCAGTTGGTAGGTTAATCTTGCTCGAAGGTCATCAATTTTATTTTCCAATGATTGCATGTTTGCCAATAGAACAGATGGCAGTGGGGTTTTACTCTCTTTCCTAGGAATTTTCAGAAGGCTTCGTCTTCTATTCAAGCAAATGATGGGGATTTGGGCCTATTCCTGGGAAAGCAGTATATCCTTCACGTCGGAGTCATTAACCTCTTACCTCCACCCGATATGCAGGCGTCCCATCTAGACATCTGGAAATGCAACTGCGCTACGCTAAATGCTAATAGCACTCATTAAAACTCAAACGTTCATTAAAACACACATGCAGGGTACTGAATTAAAGCTACACTCGTTGTGAATCCAGCCAACAAGTCAGATTTTTAAAATGCTATTCTGCGAAAGCATGAGAAGCTATTATCTGATAGCATGCAACACCCCTAAAGACCCGCAGGGGACATAAACAAAATAATTAGCATAGTCGGCGCTACACAAAATGCAGAAATAAAATATAAAACATTCATTATCTTCTTTGTTGGCACTCCTAGATGTCCCATAAACATCACTATTGGGTCTTTTTTTCTCTCGATTAAATCGGTCCATATATAGCCTAGATATCGATCTATGAAGACTGTGTGATCAAGGAAAAAAACAGCGTTTTATAATGCAACGTCATTTTTTTTCAATTAAAAAAGTCGATGATAAACTTTCACAAAACACTTCGAAATACTTTTGTAATGCAACTTTAGGCATTAGTAAACGTTAATAATCGATCAAATTGATCACGGGGCGATGTATATTCTATAGCTCTACGTATTGAAATAATGTCCGGATAAATCTCAACCAAAATATCCTGTTGGAGACCGGAAGAAATGGGCTGTCTCTTGTTCTTTTGACCAAGAAACAAATCCTAGGCAAATGACAAGACTGTTGACATCGTGTGGAAGCTGTAGGTATTGCAACCTCGGCTCCAGGTAATTTGCTTTCCCATAGACAATACATGCAAGTGGCGCATTGATATATTTTCCAATTTTCAGTGATCAGATTTTCCTGCGCTTTTCGATGAAACTCACGTTCTGTTATAGTCACAGCCGTGATTTAACCAGTTTTATAAACGTCTGAGTGTTTTCTATCCACACATACTAATCATATGCATATACTATATTCCTGGCATGAGTAGCAGGGCGCTGAAATGTTGCGCGATTTTTAACAGAATGTTCGAAAATTAGAGGGTCGACTTAAGAGGATAAGGAGAAGTGTATCTATATTTCCATGAATAACACATGTATTTTCATCAACATTTATACTGAGTATTTCTGTAAATTCATGTGTCTCTCTGCAAAAACACTGCATGTTTTGGAACTACTGAACATAACACGCCAATGTAAAATAAGATTTTTGTATATAAATCTGAACTTTAGAGTGTTGTCTATCCAATACTAATAATAATATGCATATATTAGCATGTGGGACTGAGTAGGAGGCAGTTTACTCTGGGCACGCTATTCATCCAAAAGTGAAAATGCTGCCCCCTATCCCAAAGAAGAGAGAATCACTGACATGATGTCAGCTGATCCTTTTGTGGCAGGGCTGAAATGCAGTGGATATGTTTTTGGGGATTCAGTACATTTGCAATGGAAAAAGGGACTTTGCAATTCATCTGATCACTCTTCATAACATTCTGGAGTATATGCAAATTGCCATCATACAAAATGAGGCAGCAGACTTTGTGAAAATTAATATTTGTGTCATTCTCAAAACTTGTATTTCAATAAATATCAGAGACTTGAACCATCTGCCTCCTGTGTGTGCATCTGGGTCTCACCCTGTGTCGTTATAAAGAAAGACAGCGATCTCAGCTCTATACATCTGTTTTGAAGAGAGTGCTCTGATTAGTTAAATACTTAAAGATATCACTATAATTAAGATAGTTAGCCTAAAATAATATAATGCTACCAATAGTTTTTTTTAATAGACCTGACACTTTGTCCCGTTTGTGTCACTATGCTGATGTTTTCTAATCTTTCCACCAACTAAGATAAGTCATTATGATGAGGACATACCATCATTGTGTCCTGCCAGTTCCCTGAGCTCTGTCTGATAGGGCTCTTAAGCTCTTTTCTGTATCATTTTCACAACCTCTGAAACATAGCAGAGGTCAGTCACATACCACTGTAATACACCCACCAAAGCTATAGAATTGAGAAGCAAATAACATTAGAAAAGTAGAAAAGCAGCTTGATTCATGAGAATCAATTACTTTCATTGTTGAGCTGGAGGAGATTAAGACATGGTAATCAATTTGATGTACTCTGTTTTTAATCAATGAATATTACAAGGTCAAATGTCACTCTCATTCAAAACAGTATCAATGTATTGTCTCTTATCTGCCTGTACAAAATAACTCTAGTTGAGAGCAGTAAACATTCTGTAACCCATGGAAAGGAATTAACTCATTTCAAATGAGTTAAGATTCGCTCCACCATTTCTACACAATATAGTTGATCATTCAGACCGCCTACAGTAGGTGACCACAATGTTCCTGTTTACCAGCTGGCTAATTTAGATTGATAGTAGAGAATGTTTAGATGAACGCTAAACAACATCCTTGCTTGCATCCATGGAGTTTTGCAGCAATAACCAACAATGATTCATTGGATTCAGAGAGAAGGCTATAGAACATCGTCCCGTCTTTGTCTGCTTCTTATTTGTGTGCCGATTTCTGAAAAGCATTGAGCGGTTTGCTCATGGTTTAAACATACTGGGAGCCATGGGAAGAGACATTCTCTGACCGGTAGATGATGAGTTATGCGACGACAAAGGGTTGACTAGCCCGCCAGCCGAGGGATGGCCTTTCTTCCTTGAGCTAAGAAGTGGCATAGCCAGGCACGGGGCACAGGACTGTCAGTCACTTCCTGCATATCTACACAGGCTGGCTGAGTGCTACTGTCTGTCCTTGGCATGTCTCTCGTCGCCACTGATAAAGCAGCAGCCCGGAGCCGCCGAGTTTACTGTCTCCACTCATTCGTTTAGCAGGGGTGTAAGTCACTAGCCCATTGTGTGACCTCCTGACCCCATCCATTACTTAACACTGCAGTCTAGGGCAGGATGGACACAGATAGATGGAAACACAATGTGTCCTTTGTGAAACAAGGTGCATGAGGGGAATTGTGGTGCATGTGTTAATTTATAGATTTTCAGATATGAGAACAGAAAAACAGTACAACCCCAACCCCTCATTCTCGCCTCCCTCCCTCCCTCCCTCCCTCCCTCCCTCCCTCCCTCCAATCCACCCACCCACCCACCAAGGCATCATGCAAGGATAACAGAAAAATGATTGAAATAGGACAAAAACATAAACAGTAATAAAATCAAAACCAATGGAAAATGTTAAAATTGGTATCATAATTACAGTTGAATATTAACAGCACAATGTATGGCCACTAGAACAGACATGACTGCTTACCGAAATATGCAAGCTACACTAAGTAAAAGACAGGCTCTCCACGTATTGTATTGATGGGGACCAGTTTAAGTCAAACTTTAATCACCTTCTCCAGAGGCAGAGATGGCATCACCTCTTTAACAAACTGCAGAAAGGAGGGCGGCTTTGCAGACTTCCAGTGAAAGAGCACAAGGCTGTGAGCTAGCAGTGAGGTAAATGCTTTCGCATTCGCCTGATGCGTGGTAGCATTCTGGTCTAGGGGAAGTACCCCAAAAATGGCAGTGAACGGGGTGAACTCAAAGATTGGCATGACCAAAACATGTGTCCCACAGTCGCTGGACTCTGGTGGCATCTCAAACACTTGGGGTCAACATTTGGATTTGTTTTTTCCAATCTGTCATTTGAGTAATGAAGCCGGTGCAAACTTTGAGCTGAATGAGCCCATGTCCATCCATGTCCAAGCCCAAGTTAGACCATCCTTGTTTTCAGATGTAGAAACCCAAAAACACATTTAGATATATTTGCTGACCAGTAGTAGTGAAGTAGTGAAGAAAATTGGGCTTCTGGGCTTAGGTCTCTCTAGATATACCTTTCTCATTTGCGGATTTGACTTTTCCCAAAGGAAGTTGGAAATGTAGCTGTCCAGTTGTTTGAATTTTGGCAATTTTGGCAGAAAAAATGGGAAATATTTGGAATGAGTACAAAAACCTAGGTAGTACAGTCATCTTAACAGAATTCATGTGACCTGCTAATGAAATGGGAAGAGATGACCACATTATGAAATCATGCTTAGTGCGCTCCAGGAGTGTTTGAAGTTATGTTTAAATAGAGACATAAATGAAAATGAGCGTGTGACCTTTATCTCCAAATAAGTAAAGACCTGATGCTCCACCTTAAATGGGAAATTGGCACACCCAATACCTTCCGCTAACTGATTCATAGGGGGAGCACAGTTTTTGTTAGGTTTAATGTACCAAAACCTTGTCGCATGTCCAAGAGATAGGGTATAGACTCCACAGGGTTAGATGTATGAAAGAAGATTGTCTGCATATAAGTACACCTTGTGAGTTATGTCGCCCCTTAGTATTCCCTTATAATCCTCTCCTCCACGCACAGGGCGATAGCAAGAGGCGCAGTAGCCATAATAGGAAAGGGGATAAACAGTAGCCAAATAGGAAAGGGGATAAACAGCAACCCTGCCTGGCCCCACTGTGGAGAGGGAAGTAGCTGGAGGTAACACTGTTGGTGTGAACAGAAGCCACTGGGGACGAGTACAACATCTTCATTGACGAAAGGAATGACAGGCCAAACCCAAATCTTTCTGGTACTGTAAATAGATGTTCCCACTCAACCTGGTCAAAGGCCTTCTCAGCATCAAGAGAGATGACGACCTCTGGCTGTCGAGTTCAGTGGGCAGAATAAAGAACATTAAATAGCCTTTGCATATTCTAGAAAGATTAGCTACATGAGATACATCCGGCTTGGTCAGAGTTAATTGTGTTAGGCATCACTGTCTCTAAACGGCGAGAGAGGACCTTAGTGAGAATGATGTAATCAAAGCACAAAAGACTTGTAGGGAGGTATGAGCTACAGTCTAGGGGATTCTTGTCCTTTTTAATCGAAACTGAAATAGTCACCTGAGTAACTGTCTGGGGCAGTTTCTGACTAGACAGGATTTCATTATACATTGAGCTGAGGATAGGGGATAGTTTAAATCTTTATAAAATTCAATAGGGAAGCCATCAGGCCCAGGAGATTTACCGCTCTGCATGGACTGGATTGCCAGAGTAGCTTCATCATCACTTATTGAGGCATCCATGTTAGTTTGTTCATCTGATTTGAGACAGGGGATGTCCAGATTGTCTAGAAATACATGCATATGAGATGTATCAGGAAGAGGCTCTTACGAGTAAAGAGCAGAGTACAATTGCTTAAATTGATTGTTGATTGGTAGAAGTTAAATCAGCTGCAACACAGATTTCAGGTATGGTGCTGCTAGCAGCGGATTGGCAAAGCTGGTGAGATAACAACTTGCCAGTTTTCTCTCCGTGTTCATAAAATTTCTGCCTCGATTTAAACAGAAGCTGCTCTGTTTGTTTACTGGAAAGATTGTCAAATTCCAATTGGTGTAACAGTCTTTCTTTGGAGAGTTCAGGAGTCGGAGAAGAGGCATATCTGTTGTCCACATCTAAAATGAGTTGAGATAGCTCTGATAAGCGTTTAGTGCCCTGTTTATTGTCATAATAACTGAAATAATTGGCCCCTTGGATATGCCTTTAATGACTCCCACACAGTAGAATGAGACACGTCAGGGGTGCAGTTGATCTGTAAAAATACATCATGGTGAGCACTACAGGATAGTAGGTCAAGTCGCAACACGCGTTGTGACACAGTACTGTCCAGAAAGCAGATACCTAGCTGGACAGGGCTATGGCCTGAGATAATGATCCTGTGATATTGGCTATTAGTTACAAAAGGAAGAATCCTATTCTCCAGCAGGAAAAAGTTTATCCTAGAGTATGAGTGGTGGACTGGAGAGAAAAGGGAGTACTGTTAAGCAGCGGGGTTGCTCTTCCTTCATGGATCAAACAAGTTATAGGATTCCTGCACCTGATTTTAAAATGACATTGGTCTGGATCTGTCTAGACTTAGATGTAATACACAATTGAAATTCCACCCAGTATCAAATGACGAGAGTTGAGGTCGGGAAGTGTTGCAATGAGGCCTGAGAAAAATTGAGCGTCATCCCAATTAGGACCATAAAGGTTAGCCAGAACAACTTGTGTGCTAAACCATTTCCCTATCACTATAATATACTGTAACTGCCATTAGTAATAATAATAATAATATATCTGAAATTACTTTGGAGGAGACAAACGGGGTGCCTTTTCTGATAAGGGTGGCTGCCCCTCTCGTCTTAGCACCAAAGATGGAGTGAAATATTTTGTCTACCCATCCTCTCTTTAGTTTATCATGGTCGCTGGACCCGGAGATGGGTCTCTTGGATGAAAACAATGTCCGGACTTAAATACTTAAGATGAGCATACACTTGGCTACTGACAAAGCAAGTGGAGCCTAGAGTATGTGAGTTAGGCATAGTCATAGTAATTAGACATGAATGTTAATACAATCACATGGCCAGTGTGCTGAAAGGTCAGAGTAATAAAATATGAAATAATGAAAAAACAGCTAAAAACAACAAAATACCCAGAAGAAAACCTTGGACCCCTATGCTGGCCTTCCCCCTGTTGGAAGGCTGCATCTACCTCTCCTAGACTAGAGCAAAATACAACATGTTAAACAAAACCTCTGTATTTTTGTAAATTTGATTTTACCTTTATTTAACCGTATTTACC
>NW_025748101.1:0-40444 GCF_021184085.1 Oncorhynchus gorbuscha | reverse complement strand
TGGGAAATTCAAAAAGACCACAAACAAGACCACAACAATGTGTTACTCTAAAAACGACTAAAATCCTCATAAATGACACTTAAAAGTAATGAAAAAATCAAAATAAAATAAAGTGTGAGCTAATTTACCTCATCGCTGGCATACTTATCGAATGGCGGATGGAGTAGTTGCTACTTTGTAAGCGTTAAAAGGAGGGAGACAAAGAAGTGATTAGGAGCCAAGCGGAGAAGAGGGTTATTAAGGCAACGAGGCAGGCCCAAAGCCAGGCCCACCACTGGAGCAGTCACACACACACAGGGTCACAGTAGGACTGCAGTCAAGTCAAGTCAGTGCAAAGAGGATACTGCCATCTGGTGGTCACTTCAGGTTAATACATTTTTTACATTTATTTAACTAGGCAAGTCAGTTAAAAGAACAAATTCTTATTTACAATGGACGGACTACCCCGGCCAAACCCGGACGACGCTGGGCCAATTGGGACTCCCGATCACGGCGCCAGATGTGATACAGCCTGGATTCGAACCAGGGACTGTAGTGACACCTCTTGCACCGAGATGCAGTGCCTTAGGCCACTCCGGTAATTAATCATTCAAATATGCAGGGAATTAATTTATATGAACTGAACTCCTCTTAAATAATAAAGTAATTAATTAAATCATAACCCGAAGGAACTAGAAGCACAAGCATTTCGCTACACTCGCACTAACATCTGCTAACCATGTGTATGTGACAAATAAAAATTGATTTGAAATGTATCTTTCAATTTTTTTTTTAACTGAATGGTACCAGAGGATCGGCTATGGGATTTACAATCCTATGGCTAGGAGGGTAAGAGTTAAATATTCAGAAAACTGCTAAATAGTTCATTGGTTACTCAGACTATCTGCACACTCACAAGACCATAAACTGAGCGGCCAGTTTATTAGGTACACCCATCTAGCACTGGGTCGGACACCCCTTTGCATCCAGCACAGCCTGAATTCTTCGGGGTATGGAAACATTGCTCAATTGGTATCAAGGGACCTAACGTGTGCCCACCAGCCTGTACACCACCAGCCTGTACACCACCAGCCTGTACCGTTGACACCAGGCAGGATGGAGCCACGGACTCATGCTGCTTACACAAAATCTTGACTCTGCCATCAGCTTGACACAAAAGGAACTAGGATTCGTCAGACCAGGCAATATTTTCCACTCTTCTGTCCAGCGTTGGTGATGGCGTGCCCGACTAGACCTGCTTCTTCTTGATTGTAGATGATAGTAGTGGAACCAGGTGTGGTCGTCTGCTGCAATAGCCAATCCCGTGACAAGGACCGACCAGTTATGCGTTCGGAGATGCCGTTCTGCACACCACTGTTGGAGGCTAGCTCTCCAGGAACAGGGTTGGAGTTTAAACCTACAGGAGGCTAGCTCTCCAGGAACAGGGCTGGAGTGAAAACCTACAGGAGGCTAGCTCTCCAGGAACAGGGCTGAAGTTTAAACCTATAGGAGGCTAGCTCTCCAGGAACAGGGCTGTAGTGAAAACCTACAGGAGGCTAGCTCTCCAGGAACAGGGCTGAAGTTTAAACCTATAGGAGGCTAGCTCTCCAGGAACAGGGCTGTAGTGAAAACCTACAGGAGGCTAGCTCTCCAGGAACAGGGCTGGAGTGAAAACCTATAGGAGGCTAGCTCTCCAGGAACAGGGTTGGAGTGAAAACCTACAGGAGGCTAGCTCTCCAGGAACAGGGTTGGAGTGAAAACCTACAGGAGGCTAGCTCTCCAGGAACAGGGTTGGAGTGAAAACCTACAGGAGGGTAGCTCTCTAGGAACAGGGTTGGAGTGAAAACCTACAGGAGGCTAGCTCGCCAGGAACAGGGTTGGAGTGAAAACCTACAGGAGGCTAGCTCTCCAGGAACAGGGTTGGAGTGAAAACCTACAGGAGGCTAGCTCTCCAGGAACAGGGTTGGAGTGAAAACCTACAGGAGGCTAGCTCTCCAGGAACAGGGTTGGAGTGAAAACCTACAGGAGGCTAGCTCTCCAGGAACAGGGCTGGAGTGAAAACCTACAGGAGGCTAGCTCTCCAGGAACAGGGTTGGAGTGAAAACATACAGGAGGCTAGCTCTCCAGGAACAGGGTTGGAGTGAAAACCTACAGGAGGCTAGCTCTCCAGGAACAGGGTTGGAGTTTAAACCTATAGGAGGCTAGCTCTCCAGGAACAGGGTTGGAGTGAAAATCTACAGGAGGCTAGCTCTCCAGGAACAGGGTTGGAGTGAAAACCTACAGGAGGCTAGCTCTCCAGGAACAGGGTTGGAGTTTAAACCTATAGGAGGCTAGCTCTCCAGGAACAGGGTTGGAGTGAAAATCTACAGGAGGCTAGCTCTCCAGGAACAGGGTTGGAGAGTCCTGTCCTAGATACATGAGGAGGCTGGCCGTTACTGAGATACTGGAACCGGCACGCCTGGCCCAGACAACCACTTTTAGCGTGTTATGGTCAAGGTAATTCGTTTAGCCCATTCTAAACTTTCAAATAGAACAGTAACTGAATGCTTCGATGCCTGTCTGCCTGCTTCATATATCCACAGCCACGTGACTCACTGTCTGTAGGAGAGATCCATTTTTTGTGAACGAGGGGTGGTGTACCTAATAAACTGGCCACCAAGTGTGTAAACACACTCTGCTGCTACTCTGTTCTTTATTTTACTCTCATCATCTTATTATTATCTATCCTGATGCCTAGTCACTTTACCCTGTCTTCATGTACATATCTACCTCAAATACCTTATTATTATCTATCCTGATGTCTAGTCACTTTACCCTCCTTCATGTACATATCTACCTCAGATACCTTATTATTATCTATCCTGATGTCTAGTCACTTTACCCTCCTTCATGTACATATCTACCTCAAATACATGTAGCTTCATTCTTGTTTATTCTATTCCTCGTGTTACCATTATTCTTTTACTCTGCATCGTTGCGAAGGACTCGTTAAGGAAGCATCTCACGGTTAAGTCTACACCTGTTGTATTCAGCATTTCACGGTAAAGTCTACACCTGTTGTATTCAGCATTTCACGGTTAAGTCTACACCTGTTGTATTCAGCATTTCACGGTTAAATAAATAAATAAATAAAGACTATAGTTGTATTAAACAGTCAGGACCTCTCGGTAAGTGATCATAGTAAGTGATGGAAGTCGGTGAAGTGGATTGTTCCAGCAGCACAGAGTAGGTCTTACCTAAAGGAGTTAGAGAACGGCAGCGCTCTGTAGACCAGACGCAGCAATAAAAAATAAAAAAAGAGAAACAAAAAAACACAGAGTGAGGCGCAAGAAGCAACGAGCTGAGCAGAGCGAGACTATTTAACACAAGGGGTACGTCCCAAATGGAATGGCACCCTCTTCCCTATATAGTGCACTACTTTAGACCAGAGCCCTATGGCACCCTGTTCACTACATAGTGCACTACTTTGAGACCAGAGCCCCATGGCACCCTATTCCCTATATAGTGCACTACTTTAGACCAGAGCCCTATAGCACCCTATTCCCTATATAGTGCACTACTTTAGACCAGAGCCCTATGGCACCCTATTCCCTATATAGTGCACTACTTTAGACCAGAGCCGTATGGCACCCTATTCCCTATATAGTGCACTACTTTAGACCAGAGCCCTATGGCACCCTATTCCCTATATAGTGCACTACTTTAGACCAGAGCCCTATGGCACCCTATTCCCTATATAGTGCACTACTTTAGACCAGAGCCCTATGGCACCCTATTCCCTATATAGTGCACTACTTTAGACCAGAGCCCTATGGCACCCTATTCCCTATATAGTGCACTACTTTAGACCAGAGCCCTATGGCACCCTATTCCCTATATAGTGCACTACTTTAGACCAGAGCCCTATGGCACCCTATTCCCTATATAGTGCACTACTTTAGACCAGAGCCCTATGGCACCCTATTCCCTATATAGTGCACTACTTTAGACCAGAGCCCTATGGCACCCTATTCCCTATATAGTGCACTACTAGATCAGAGTCTATGTGCACCCTATTCCCTAGTATAGTACCGCTAGAATTACGAGTCTGCCCATGGCAATCTCATTCCCTATATAGTACTACTTTAGACCAGAGCCCTATGGCACCCTATTCCCTATAGCGCACTACTTTAGACCAGAGCCTCACAGGCAACCTATTCCCTATGTGCACTACTTTAGACCAGAGCCCTAATGGCACCCTGTTCACTACATAGTGCACTACTTTAGACCAGAGCCCCATGGCACCCTATTCCCTATATAGTGCACTACTTTAGACCAGAGCCCTATGGCACCCTGTTCACTACATAGTGCACTACTTTAGACCAGAGCCCTATGGCACCCTATTCCCTATATAGTGCACTACTTTAGACCAGAGCCCTATGGCACCCTGTTCACTACATAGTGCACTACTTTAGACCAGAGCCCTATGGCACCCTATTCCCTATATAGTGCACTACTTTAGACCAGAGCCCTATGGCACCCTATTCCCTATATAGTGCACTACTTTAGACCAGAGCCCTATGGCACCCTATTCCCTACATAGTGCACTACTTTAGACCAGAGGCCTATGGCACCCTATTCCCTACATAGTGCACTACTTTAGACCAGAGGCCTATGGCACCCTATTCCCTACATAGTGCACTATTTTAGACCATAGGGCTATATAGGGGAAAAGTTGGCATTCGGGACACTAGCAGGTATTGAAATAATTTAAGAAGAAAACCTCATTGAAATGCACAAGTCAGCCATGTTTTTTTTTTATTAAATTTTTTCAAAACCTGGTAGCAATGATGGTGATGGGGGACATGATAGATGGCATTGAACACCAGGTCCCATGTTCTGCAACCCTGCTGTAGGGTATACAGACCTATAGTCAGTCTGGTCTAATTCAACAACCCTGCTGTAGGGGAGTATACAGACCTATAGTCTGGTCTAATTCAACAACCCTGCTGTAGGGAGTATACAGACCTATAGTCTGGTCTAATTCAACAACCCTGCTGTAGGGAGCATACAGACCTATAGTCTGGTCTAATTCAACAACCCTGCTGTAGGGAGCATACAGACCTATAGTCTGGTCTAATTCAACAACCCTGCTGTAGGGAGCATACAGACCTATAGTCTGGTCTAATTCAACAACCCTGCTGTGGGAGTATACAAGACCTAGTCTGGTCTAATTCAACAACCCTGCTGTAGGGAGCATACAGACCTATAGTCTGGTCTAATTCAACAACCCTGCTGTAGGGAGTATACAGACCTATAGTCTGGTCTAATTCAACAACCCTGCTGTAGGGAGTATACAGACCTATAATCTGGTCTAATTCAACAACCCTGCTGTAGGGAGTATACAGACCTATAGTCTGGTCTAATTCTACAACCCTGCTGTAGGGAGTATACAGACCTATAGTCAGTCTGGTCTAATTCAACAACCCTGCTGTAGGGAGCATACAGACCTATAATCTGGTCTAATTCAACAACCCTGCTGTAGGGAGTATACAGACCTATAGTCTGGTCTAATTCTACAACCCTGCTGTAGGGAGTATACAGACCTATAGTCAGTCTGGTCTAATTCAACAACCCTGCTGTAGGGAGTATACAGACCTATAGTCTGGTCTAATTCTACAACCCTGCTGTAGGGAGTATACAGACCTATAGTCAGTCTGGTCTAATTCAACAACCCTGCTGTAGGGAGTATACAGACCTATAGTCTGGTCTAATTCAACAACCCTGCTGTAGGGAGGATACAGACCTATAGTTAGAGTAATGGATCTGTTGCAAGGCCAGAGTAATGGATCGGTTGCAAGGCCAGAGTAATGGATCTGTTTGCAAGGCCAGAGTAATGGATCTGTTGCAAGGCCAGAGTAATGGATCGCTTGCAAGGCCAGAGTAATGGATCGGTTGCAAGGCCAGAGTAATGGATCGGTTGCAAGACCAGAGTAATGGATCTGTTGCAAGGCCAGAGTAATGGATCGGTTGCAAGGCCAGAGTAATGGATCGTTGCAAGGCCAGAGTAATGGATCTGTTGCAAGGCCAGAGTAATGGATCTGTTGCAAGGCCAGAGTAATGGATCTGTTGCAAGCGTCGAGAATAGTGGATCGGTTGCAATGCCAGAGTAATGGATCTGTTGCAAGGCCAGAGTAATGGATCTGTTGCAAGGCCAGAGTAATGGATCCAGGAACAGGGAAACAAGGAGAGGGTGATGACACACACGTCAACGTGGACTTGGACAACATTAATAATAATAGTAATAATAATAATAATGAATAGTTAATGTTAGTAGACATATTCCTGAGATCTAAGTAGACACTAAGAGATAATATGTTACGAGGGTGATAGATGAATGGATGGATTATTTACAACAAATTATTAAAGTGTTGAATCAAACCACATGTTAAAAAAAGGCCTTCAGACATTTGGTTCGATTACAAGAGATCTATAACATGGCTGTAAAAAAGCATGGTCCTCCATGGCTAGTTGAAGTTGGAGCAACCAAGTGGAATTGACTGCAGACAAAGGCGGTTATTAGTCAAATCTGGGAGGGTGAGGGTGGGGGGGTTAGTGTAAAATCTACAGTGTCTACTTCCAGAAGTCTTCCAGGAGAGTAAACGCAGATAGTGTTTTCTACATCAGAGCTGCCAAACACTCCTCCTGGAAAACTACTGGCTAATCAAGGTCCCTGGGGGCCTCATTCATAAATGTTGCAGCTAATCAAGGCCCTGGGGGCCTCATTCATAAATGTTGCATACGCACAAAAAGTAGTCATTTATAAAATCGTAGCTTGACGTGAGCATGTGGGGAAGAACATGTGCTTAGCCTCCCACAAACCTTTAGACCAGGAGCACGCAGTGTCTAGTGTTTGAATCATTACATTCCCAGAAAGCAACAGTAGGCTATAGTAGCCTTCTGCAGGAATATATGACAATATTTTACAATATAATACAATATTTTTTATTTAAAAACCTAAATATAATAAAAATGCTATGATTTGCCGTTAATGAGAAGAGCAAAATAATTTGAGTTAAAAAAAAAAAAATCTTTACATTGTAAATTAATTAGGAATCAGCATCCGTTTCATTTCCATGATCATCGCAAGAATAAATTCACCTTTTCTGACAGATGGTTTCATACCGGTGAAATATCCCATCTTAACTTATGCAGTAGTTTTTTATTTATTTAACTAGGCAAGTCAATTAAGAACAAATTCTTATTTTCAATGACGGCCTAGGAACAGTGGGTTAACTGCCTTTTCAGGGGCAGAACGACAGATTTGTACCTTGTCCCGCGCTCGGGGTTTGAACTTGCAACCTTTTTCGGTTACTAGTCCAACGCTCTAACCACTAGCTACCCTGCCGCCTCTACACTCTAACCACTAGGCTGCCGCCTACACTCTAACCACTAGTCTACCCTGCCGCCTCTACCTAACCACTAGTCTACCCTGCCGCCTCTACACTCTAACCACTAGGCTACCCTGCCGCCTCTACACTCTAACCACTAGGCTACCCTGCCGCCTCTACACTCTAACCACTAGGCTACCCTGCCGCCTCTACACTCTAACCACTAGGCTACCCTGCCGCCTCTACACTCTAACCACCAGGCTACCCTGCCGCTCTACACTCTAACCACTAGGCTACCCTGCCGCCTCTACACTCTAACCACTAGGCTACCCTGCCGCCTCTACCTCTAACCACTAGGCTACCCTGCCGCCTCTACACTCTAACCACTAGGCTACCCTGCCGCCTCCTACACTCTAACCACTAGGCTACCCTGCCGCCTCTACACTCTAACCACTAGGCTACCCTGCCCGCCCTCTACACTCTAACCACTAGGCTACCCTGCCGCCTCTACACTCTAACCACTAGGCTACCATGCCGCCTCCTACACTCTAACCACTAGGCTACCCTGCCGCCTCTACACACTAACCACTAGGCCACCCTGCCGCCCTCTACACTAACCACTAGGCTACCCTGCCGCCTCTACACTAACCACTAGGCTACCCTGCCGCTCTACACTAACCACTAGGCTACCCTGCCGCCTCTACACTAACCACTAGGCTACCCTGCCGCCTCTACACTAACCACTAGGCTACCCTGCCGCCTCTACACTAACCACTAGGCTACCCTGCCGCCTCTACACTAACCACTAGGCTACCCTGCCGCCTCCACACTAACCACTAGGCTACCCTGCCGCCTCCACACTAACCACTAGGCTACCCTGCCGCCTCCACTCTAACCACTAGGCTACCCTGCCGCCTCTACACTCTAACCACTAGGCTACCCTGCCGCCTCTACACTCTAACCACTAGGCTACCCTGCCGCCTCTACACTCTAACCACTAGGCTACCCTGTCGCCTCTACACTCTAACCACTAGTCTACCCTGTCGCCTCTACACTCTAACCACTAGGCTACCCTGCCGCCTCTACACTAACCACTAGGCTACCCTGCCGCCTCTACACTCTAACCACTAGGCTACCCTGCCGCCTCTACACTCTAACCACTAGGCTACCCTGCCGTAGCCTCTACACTCTAACCACTAGGCTACCCTGCCGCCTCTACACTAACCACTAGGCTACCCTGCCGCCTCTACACTAACCACTAGGCTACCCTGCCCCGCCTCTACACTAACCACTAGGCTACCCTGCCGCCTCTACACTAACCACTAGGCTACCCTGCCGCCTCTACTCTAACCACTAGGCTACCCTGCCGCCTCTACACTCTAACCACTAGGCTACCCTGTCGCCTCTACACTCTAACCACTAGGCTACCCTGCCGCCTCTACACTCTAACCACTAGGCTACCCTGCCGCCTCTACACTCTAACCACTAGGCTACCCTGCCGCCTCTACCTCTAACCACTAGGCTACCCTGCCGCCTCTACACTCTAACCACCAGGCCCTGCCGCCTCTACACTCTAACCACTAGGCTACCCTGCCGCCTCTACACTCTAACCACTAGGCTACCCTGCCGCCTCTACACTCTAACCACTAGGCTACCCTGCCGCCTCTACACTCTAACCACTAGGCTACCCCTGCCGCCTCTACACTCTAACCACTAGGCTACCCCTGCCGCCTCTACACTCTAACCACTAGGCTACCCTGCCGCCTCTACACTCTAACCACTAGGCTACCCTGCCGCCTCTACACTCTAACCACTAGGCTACCCTGCCGCCTCTACACTCTAACCACTAGGCTACCCTGCCGCCTCTACACTCTAACCACTAGGCTACCCTGCCGCCTCTACACTCTAACCACTAGGCTACCCTGCCGCCTCTACACTCTAACCACTAGGCACCCTGCCGCCTCTACACTCTAACCACCAGCTACCCTGCCGCCTCTACACCTAACCACTAGGCTACCCTGCCGCCTCTACACTAACCACTAGGCTACCCTGCCGCCTCTACCCTAAACAACCACTAGGCTACCCTGCCGCCTCTACACTAACCACTAGGCTACCCTGCCGCCTCTACACTAGCCACCAGGCTACCCTGCCGCCTCTACACTAACCACTAGGCTACCCTGCCGCCTCTACACTAACCACTAGGCTACCCTGCCGCCTCTACACTAACCACTAGGCTACCCTGCCGCCTCCACACTAACCACTAGGCTACCCTGCCGCCTCCACACTAACCACTAGGCTACCCTGCCGCCTCCACTCTAACCACTAGGCTACCCTGCCGCCTCTACACTCTAACCACTAGGCTACCCTGCCGCCTCTACCTCTAACCACTAGGCTACCCCTGCCGCCTCCTACCTCTAACCACTAGGCTACCCTGTCGCCTCTACACTCTAACCACTAGTCTACCCTGTCGCCTCTACACTCTAACCCACTAGGCTACCCTGCCGCCTCTACACTAACCACTAGGCTACCCTGCCGCCTCTACCTCTAACCACTAGGCTACCCTGCCGCCTCTACCTCCTAACCACTAGGGCTCCCCTGCCGCCTCTACCTCTAACCACTGGAAGCTACCCTGCCGCCTCTACACTAACCATAGGCTACCCTGCCGCCTCTACACTAACCACTAGGCTACCCTGCCGCCTCTACACTAACCACTAGGCTACCCTGCCGCCTCTACACTAACCACTAGGCTACCCTGCCGCCTCTACTCTAACCACTAGGCTACCCTGCCGCCTCTACACTCTAACCACTAGGCTACCCTGTCGCCTCTACACTCTAACCACTAGGCTACCCTGCCGCCTCTACACTCTAACCACTAGGCTACCCTGCCGCCTCTACACTCTAACCACTAGGCTACCCTGCCGCCTCTACACTCTAACCACTAGGCTACCCTGCCGCCTCTACACTCTAACCACTAGGCTACCCTGCCGCCTCTACACTCTAACCACTAGGCTACCCTGCCGCCTCTACACTAACCACTAGGCTACCCTGCCGCCTCTACACTAACCACTAGGCTACCCTGCCGCCTCTACACTAACCACTAGGCTACCCTGCCGCCTCTACACTAACCACTAGGCTACCCTGCCGCCTCTACACTAACCACTAGGCTACCCTGCCGCCTCTACACTAACCACTAGGCTACCCTGCCGCCTCTACACTAACCACTAGGCTACCCTGCCGCCTCTACACTAACCACTAGGCTACCCTGCCGCCTCTACACTAACCACTAGGCTACCCTGCCGCCTCTACACTAACCACTAGGCTACCCTGCCGCCTCTACACTCTAACCACTAGGCTACCCTGCCGCCTCTACACTCTAACCACTAGGCTACCCTGCCGCCTCTACACTCTAACCACTAGGCTACCCTGTCGCCTCTACACTCTAACCACTAGTCTACCCTGTCGCCTCTACACTCTAACCACTAGTCTACCCTGTCGCCTCTACACTCTAACCACTAGGCTACCCTGTCGCCTCTACACTCTAACCACTAGGCTACCCTGCCGCCTCTACACTCTAACCACTAGGCTACCCTGCCTCCTCTACACTCTAACCACTAGGCTACACCTCCAAAGACATTTAATCAAGTCCACCATTGCCATTTCCTTTAGCTTGGGTCTTGGCCTAATTTCCATATTTACAAAGTACAAAAAAAACACACGATTGAGCAGATCGTAAAAAGGTGAATGATGGGCGTTTCCAGGCAGCGTGACAACGCTCGTTGACACACACGCAGTTTAACAACAGGTCTGACTCACTGTATATTATAAATCAATATTTGTGCACAGTCTTTTCATGAAAGGAAGCACGCAGATATTGAGTGTCAAATTGACCCAACGGTTCTAAAATGAGGCCCCAGGTGTGCAGCGGAATCAGGTGTTCTAGATTAGGGAGGCGGGACTAGCTCTCACCAGAAAGAGGGTTGTTGTGGCCTCACCAAATAAACGTATACAACCTAATGGAAAAGAGGACTGAGGTGACACCTCTAGGTTTTACAACTCCGTGCTTGTCCGAAACTGCTCTACAGAAAGGGATTGAGGGCGGCCATTTTGAGTCTTGGTCTGTACCTCATGTCTCCCAGTTTCCTGCTGAGGGCAGTTCCCATGGTGGAGAAGGCAGCTGTGGTCTTCTGTCCCGCCACAGACAGGGTCTCCTGTGTCTTCTTGTACCTGGCGGGAGAGGATAGATACACTAAATATACATATCATTAGAACATGATTGAAAAACAGGACTTAGTTTAGAATAGATTACGCCTCTGTCGCGAGCAGAAGGAAGATTATTTGCCACTAAGGGGTTAATAAGTCTGACAGACAAGAGCAGCAAAACAAGAATGCAGAAATACTGAGGAATTAGCAAGAGTTCCTATCTACCAACCCAGTAGGGTGAGGAGGACTACCAACCCAGTAGGGTGAGGAGGACTACCAACCCAGTAGGGTGAGGAGGACTACCAACCCAGTAGGGTGAGGAGGACTACCAACCCAGTAGGGTGAGGAGGACTACCAACCCAGTAGGGTGAGGAGGACTACCAACCCAGTAGAGTGAGGAGCACTACCAACCCAGTAGAGTGAGGAGCACTACCAACCCAGTAGAGTGAGGAGCACTACCAACCCAGTAGGGTGAGGAGGACTACCAACCCAGTAGGGTGAGGAGGACTACCAACCCAGTAGGGTGAGGAGGACTACCAACCCAGTAGGGTGAGGAGCACTACCAACCCAGTAGGGTGAGGAGGACTACCAACCCAGTAGGTTGAGGAGGTCTACCAACCCAGTAGGGTGAGGAGGTCTACCAACCCAGTAGGGTGAGGAGGACTACCAACCCAGTAGGGTGAGGAGGTCTACCAACCCAGTAGGGTGAGGAGGTCTACCAACCCAGTAGGGTGAGGAGGACTACCAACCCAGTAGGGTGAGGAGGACTACCAACCCAGTAGGGTGAGGAGGACTACCAACCCAGTAGGGTGAGGAGCACTACCAACCCAGTAGGGTGAGGAGGACTACCAACCCAGTAGGGTGAGGAGGTCTACCAACCCAGTAGGGTGAGGAGGACTACCAACCCAGTAGGGTGAGGAGGACTACCAACCCAGTAGGGTGAGGAGGACTACCAACCCAGTAGGGTGAGGAGGACTACCAACCCAGTAGGGTGAGGAGGTCTACCAACCCAGTAGGGTGAGGAGGACTACCAACCCAGTAGGGTGAGGAGGACTACCAACCCAGTAGGGTGAGGAGGACTACCAACCCAGTAGGGTGAGGAGGACTACCAACCCAGTAGGGTGAGGAGGACTACCAACCCAGTAGAGTGAGGAGGACTACCAACCCAGTAGGGTGAAGAGGACTACCAACCCAGTAGGGTGAGGAGGACTACCAACCCAGTAGGGTGAGGAGGACTACCAACCCAGTAGAGTGAGGAGCACTACCAACCCAGTAGGGTGAGGAGCACTACCAACCCAGTAGGGTGAGGAGGACTACCAACCCAGTAGGGTGAGGAGCACTACCAACCCAGTAGAGTGAGGAGCACTACCAACCCAGTAGAGTGAGGAGGACTACCAACCCAGTAGGGTGAGGAGGACTACCAACCCAGTAGGGTGAGGAGGACTACCAACCCAGTAGGGTGAGGAGGACTACCAACCCAGTAGGGTGAGGAGGACTACCAACCCACAGTAGAGTGAGGAGGACTACCAACCCAGTAGAGTGAGGAGGACTATGGCCCAGGGTGAGGAGGACTACCAGCCCAGGAGGGTGAAGAGGACTACCAACCCAGTAGAGTGGAGGAGGACTACCAACCCAGCAGGGTGAGGAGGACTACCAACCCAGTAGAGTGAGGAGGACTCACCAACCCAGTAGGGCAAGGGTGAGGAGGACTACCAACCCAGGAGGGTGAGGAGGACTACCAACCCAGTAGGGTGAGGAGGACTACCAACCCAGTAGGTGAGGAGGACTACCTCCAGTAGGGTGAGGAGGACTACCAACCCAGTAGGGCAGGAGGAGGACTACCAACCCAGGGTGAGGAGGACTACCAACCCAGTGAGGGCAGAGGGGAGGAGGACTACCAACCCAGTAGGTGAGGAGGACTACCAACCCAGTAGGGTGAGGAGGACTACCAACCCAGTAGAGACTACCAACCCAGTAGGGTGAGGAGGACTACCAACCCAGTAGAGTGAGGAGGACTACCAACCCAGTAGAGTGAGGAGGACTACCAACCCCAGTAGAGTGAGGAGGACTACCAACCCACAGTAGAGTGAGGAGGACTACCAACCCAGCAGGGTGAGGAGGTCTACCAACCCAGTAGGGTGAGGAGGTCTACCAACCCAGTAGGGTGAGGAGGTCTACCAACCCAGTAGGGTGAGGAGGACTACCAACCCAGTAGGGGAGGAGGACTACCAACCCAGTAGGGTGAGGAGGACTACCAACCCAGTAGGAGTGAGGAGGACTACCAACCCAGTAGAGTGAGGAGGACTACCAACCCAGTAGAGGAGGAGGACTACCAACCCAGTAGAGTGAGGAGCACTACCAACCCAGTAGAGTGAGGAGGACTACCAACCCAGTAGAGTGAGGAGGACTACCAACCCAGTAGAGTGAGGAGGACTACCAACCCAGCAGAGTGAGGAGGACTACCAACCCAGTAGGGTGAGGAGGACTACCAACCCAGGAGGTGAGGAGGACTACCAACCCAGGAGGGTGAGGAGGACTACCACCCAGTAGGGTGAGGAGGACTACCAACCCAGTAGGGTGAGGAGGACTACCAACCAGTAGGGTGAGGACTACCAACCCAGTAGGGTGAGGAGGAGTGTTAAGGAGAGCAGGTTGTTGCACAAAACAGCTTAAACTTATCCCTGATCTTTCAAACGAGGCATTTCAGGCTTATTTCAGATGTTTTAAACAGAAATGTTAATTATTATAATAATAATAATAATAATGGGATAATTGGGACAGAATAATTTGTGACCCATTAGTATTGCAGTACCAACTTAAAGCAGAAAACTACCCAGACATCACTGTGCTTAAATCCCCACACTGAGTCTTTATAGAACCATCCACCGCAGGCTTCTAAACCAGGCGTCCCACAACGGATCGGAACACATTCCTGCCCATAGTATTTATAAGCCCACCACAGCCCTCTGAAAGGATGGCTGTTAGGCGTGTTGGAGCCACCCTGTACAGGCCTCACACAAGCAGGTGATCAAAAGTTAAGTCACCCCTGATCGAGTAATCATGTCTTACTAGCCATCCGTTCAGTACACAAGTCTCTATGTCTAAGTCCTCTCATCTTTATCCCAGAAAACTGATTTCCTATTCAGACTGACTGACCAATGCAAAAAATGGTATTGATGACTGTATGATAATACTGAGAAGACAGTTGGAGAAACTATGGCTCATCAATTAATGACATCTTGTTACACTTCGTACAGCGGGTCAGAGGTGATGACTATTCAGCTGACCAGACAAATATAACCGTTGTTGTTGTTGTTGTTGTCCCACACAAGCTCACATGATTTAGGTGAAGGTGGTCATGCAGGGCCATCCAAATACCACCAGCCAAACAGAAGAGAGGCAGGAACAGTCAGAAAGCCCCTCCCCCTCCAATCAAACAGCAGGAACAGTCAAAAGCCCCTCCTCCAATCAAACAGCATGAACAGTCAGAAGCCCCTCCCCCCTCCGGGCAAACAGCATGAACAGTCAGAAGCCCCTCCCCTCCAATCAAACAGCATGAAATGTCAGAAGCCCCTCCCCCTCCGGGCAAACAGCATGAACAGACAGAAGCCCCTCCCTCCGGGCAAACAGCATGAACAGGGCAAACAGCATGAACAGTCAGAAGCCCCTCCCCCTCCAATCAAACAGCATGAACAGTCAGAAGCCCCTCCCCTCCAATCAAACAGCATGAACAGTCAGAAGCCCCTCCCCCTCCAATCCAAACAGCATGAACAGTCAGAAGCCCCTCCCCTCCAATCAAACAGCATGAACAGTCAGAAGCCCCTCCCCCTCCAATCAAACAGCATGAACAGTCAGAAGCCCTCCCCCTCCAATCAAACAGCATGAACAGTCAGAACCCCTCCCTGCCAATCAAAATGCAACTGCAAAATAAAATAGTTAGAAGCCCCTCCCAATTTCATCCAAAGCTGCAGACGCTGTGAGATAACACAAACAGTCAGGCAAAATAAAAATGACTAACTCAACTCAGCTTACAGAGAGCAATTTCATCCAAAGTTGCAGACGCTTAGAGATATCTACGGAAAAAGTAGGACATAACTAGAACCCTTATTACACACACACACACACACACACACACACACACACACACACACACACACACACACACACACACACACACACACACACACACACACACACACACACACACACACACACACACACACACACACACACACACACACACACACACACACACACACACACACACACACAAATATAACAGACAGTCCAAAAACTTGCCACAATACTTGATTTGTTTGAATAGTGCATATACTGGAACAATAGTAACCCTAATGACAATGCATCAGTCTTTGGAAAAGTTCCAGAAAGTGTCGCATTGAATTTCTACGGTTTTATTACAGCTGGGTTTCTCTCAAAACTCGGTCCCTGGGGTCCCCCTCTGGGTGCACGTTTCTGTTGCCAGCCCCAGCGCTACACAGCTGATTCAAATAAACAACATCATCAAGCTTTTGATGATTTGAAATCAGCTGTGTCGCGCTGGGGGGGGGTGGGGGGCAATAAAGCAACCCAGGTGGGGCCACATGAGTTTTGTTAACCCTGCGTTAGAGGGTTAACATGTATCACTAGACACTTTAACTATGCCACTTTGTCTACACACTCATCTCATATGTATATACTGTACTCGATACCATCTACTGTATGCTGCTCTGTACCATCACTCATTCATATATCCTTATGTACATGTTCCTTATCCCCTTACACTGTGTATAAGACAGTAGTTTTGGAATTGTTAGCTAGATTACTTGTTGGTTATCACTGCATTGTCGGAACTAGAAGCACAAGCATTTCGCTACACTCGCATTAACATCTGCTAACCATGTGTATGTGACAAATACAATTTGATTTGATTTGAGGACCCAACACAACACCTTCCTCAAGCTTGGACGTAGTTGGCAGTCACATCTGTGTATTTTTTAGTGATTTATTTTTATTTATTTTTAAAAACTCTTTGTAAATACTTTTCATAAACATAAAATGGACTAAATGTGTCAAGCATTAGAACCTATTGGATTAGTCCTTCGTTGAGCACAAACCATGCACAGTGCCTGAACATCATTGTTAGTGTAATGTTAACATATATAGATGCCTGTCAGTACAGTCACCTGCATGGGAAAGGAGGATGAGGCTTTAGTTCTGCTGTCTACAATGGAAATTGTAGCTGTAGCTGTAGTCTGACTAAAACAATTTTTATTTTTAAATTGACTTTTTTTTAATGCATCTGTAAAAACACTGATACACTGATGATCCTGTCTAGACCCAATTAAGAGATCTCCCACGCAACACACAGACAAACCAAATAAAATACCTGTCTTCTAGGGCCCAGGACCATACCAGTATGGCGACACTCGTTAGTATCGTGGCAAACAAACAAAAACACGAAGCTTACTTGTTTAAGGACAAAGCCCTAATATTGGAAATAAAACACGAAGCGGATTTCACTTGTTTAAGGACAAAGCCCTAATGTTGGAAATAAAACACGAAGCGGATTTCACTTGTTTAAGGACAAAGCCCTAATGTTGGAAATAAAACACGAAGCGGATTTCACTTGTTTAAGGACAAAGCCCTAATGTTGGAAATAAAACACGAAGTGGATTTCACTTGTTTAAGGACAAAACCCTAATGTTGGAAATAAAACACGAAGTGGATTTCACTTGTTTAAGGACAAAACCCTAATGTTGGAAATAAAACACGGTTGATTTCACTTGTTTAAGGACAAAACCCTAATGTTGGAAATAAAACACGAAGTGGATTTCACTTGTTTAAGGACAAACCCTAATGTTGGAAATAAAACACGAAGCAGATTTCACTTGTTTAAGGACAAAACCCTAATGTTGGAAATAAAACACGAAGCGGATTTCACTTGTTTAAGGACAAAGCCCTAATGTTGGAAATAAAACACGAAGCGGATTTCACTTGTTTAAGGACAAAGCCCTAATGTTGGAAATAAAACACGAAGCGGATTTCACTTGTTTAAGGACAAAGCCCTAATGTTGGAAGTAAAAAACATTTCACTTGTTTAAGCGACAACGCCTCTCTAATGTTGGAAGTAAAACACAAGCGGATTTCACTTGTTTAAGGACAAAGCCCTAATGTTGGAAATAAAACACCGGATTTCACTTGTTTAAGGACAAACCCTAATGTTGGAAATAAAACACGAAGCGGATTTCACTTGTTTAAGGACAAAACCCTAATGTTGGAAAGTGGGATTTCACTTTGTTTAAGGACAAAACCCTAATGTTGGAAATAAAACACGAAGCGGTTTCACTTGTTTAAGGACAAAACCCTAATGTTGGAAATAAAACACGAAGCGGATTTCACTTGTTTAAGGACAAAGCCCTAATGTTGGAAATAAAACATTTATTTTCCAAGGTATAGAAAACAATATTTTACATACAGCAGGTTTTAAAAAGACCGAAAGAGTCGAGTCTGTTTCACGTTTTCATTTTTTGCCATGGATTATTCTTATTAGTTTTTGATACTAGCATCACAGCCATAGCGTTATCCCTACACAGGCACTCTCGTTCATTCTACATCCTCACTCCGAGCCACGCGACTGACGCCTCCCAAGCCACGCGACTGACGCCTCAGAGTCACGCGACTGACGCCTCAGAGTCACGCGACTGACGCCTCAGAGTCACGCGACTGACGCCTCAGAGTCACGCGACTGACGCCTCAGAGTCACGCGACTGACGCCTCAGAGCCACGCGACTGACGCTCAGAGCCACGCGACTGTCGTCTCAGAGCCACGCGACTGACGCCCAGAGTCACGCGACTGACGCCCAGAGCCACGCGACCGTCGCTCCAGAGCCACGCGACTGTCGTCTCAGAGCCACGCGACTGTCGTCTCAGAGCCACGCGACTGTCGTCTCAGAGCCACGCGACTGACGGCTCAGAGCCACGCGACTGACGTCTCCGAGCCACGCGACTGACGCCTCAGAGCCACGCGACTGACGTCTCCCGAGCCACGCGACTGACGCCTCAGAGCCACGCGACTGACGCCTCAGAGCCACGCGACTGACGCCTCAGAGCCACGCGACTGACGCCTCAGAGTCACGCGACTGACGCCAGAGTCACGCGACTGACGCTCAGGAGTCACGCGACTGACGCCCAGAGTCACGCGACTGACGCCTGTCACGCGACTGACGCCTCAGAGCCACGCGACTGACGCTCAGAGCCACGCGACTGACGCTCAGAGTCACACGACTGACGCCTCAGAGCCACGCGACTGACGCCTCAGAGCCACGCGACTGACGCCACGCGACTGACGCCTCAGAGTCATATGACTGATCAAGCAAGACAACCGTTTTTTGGGGACCAGCCCACCGCCTTCTCTCCCTCCCTCACCCTGTCTTTCCCTCCTTCTCTCCCTCCCTCACCCTGTCTTTCCCTCCTTCTCTCCCTCACCCTGTCCCTCCCCTCACCCTGTCTTTCCCTCCTTCTCTCCCCTCCCTCACCCTGTCTTTCCCCCTCCTCTCCCTCCTCACACCCTGTCTTTCCCTCCTTCTCTCCCTCCCTCACCCTGTCCCTCCTTCTCTCCCTCCTCACCCTGTCTTTCCCTCCTTCTCTCCCTCCCTCACCCTGTCTTTCCCTCCTCTCTCCCTCCCTCACCCTGTCTTTCCCTCCCTCCTCCCTCCCTCACCCTGTCTTTCCCTCCTTCTCTCCCCTCCCTCACCCCTGTCTTCCCTCCTTCTCCCTCCCTCACCAGTCCCTCAGCTTCCTCCCTCCCCCTGTCTTTCCCCTCCTTCTCCCCTCTCGCCCATGGTCGCTTATCAGTCCAGCTCTCTTTCAGTCTCTTTCGCATTCCAATCCTCCCCTGTCCTCTCCCACACAATCCTGTGGTGGGTCTGGGCTGTTTGTCTGGTGGAGAAACTCTGCTCTCTGTGTGTGTGTTATATTTATGCGCTGAAAGGACAGTGTAAGATTTGCTGACAAATAAGCACCATGTCTTCATGTAGGCCTTCAGCCACCTCGGACAATTTCATTTTCTGCAGCAATGGTGGATGTGGTAGTTTCACTACCTTAAAACACACAGATGCAGGATATAATGAAATGTATAGTGAGAGAGGGGGAAACCGTCGTTACCCCATGTATTCCAGTTACCCTCGTTTTAAGCGTGAAAAATCAACCAACAAACTAACAGAAGGGAGTTTTTTATATATATATATATATATTTTACCTTTATTTAACTAGGCAAGTCAGTTAAGAACATATTCTTATTTTCAATGAGGGCCTGGGAACAGTGGGTTAACTGCCTGTTCAGGGGCAGAAACACAGATTTGTACCTTGTCAGCTCGGGGGTTTGAACTCGCAACCTTCCGGTTACTAGTCCAACGCTCTAACCACTAGGCTATAAAATCTATACTTGGCTATATGGAAATAGCCACGCAAAAGCTTTTCCTCCAACATCCTCAATACATTATTATATTTGTAGCTATTTTAGCTAAAAAAATACATGCAGTCGACTTGTGCAATACATTAGGAGAAAAACCCTGACAGAATTCTTTATTCCTCCGGTCCACATTATGGCAGTTTATCGTAGCTCCCAGAACAGGGCGTTTGTTTGTAACTAGCACAACGGGAGAAAGTGGGAACATGGAAGTCCAGCTGTGTATTGACAGGGGGTCGCGGTTTATATTGAAAGGCAGTGGGGGTTTTTGTCACATTCGGCAAAAAACAGCTTCATTTGTGACACTATTTGGCTGCCAGTCACACAAGTAAATGAGATTACAATGAAAAAGCAAGTTTTATATATTTGTTTTAGCTAATATTATGCATGGACATCATATTTTTTATGTTTATCATAGAAACAATGTCATCCTAATCTGGCATTATTACTAAAAGTAGTCTGGGCTACACTGAAAACAGTAGCTCCACATCAGAGAGCTGTCTGCTGGTAGAATGATGGAGAACAGTAGCTCCACATCAGTCTGTCTGCTGATAGAATGATGGAGAATAGTAGCTCCACATCAGTCTGTCTGCCGGGATAGAATGATGGAGAACAGTAGCTCCACATCAGTCTGTCTGCTGATAGAATGATGGAGAACAGTAGCTCCACATCAGTCTGTCTGCTGGTAGAATGATGGAGAACAGTAGCTCCACATCAGTCTGTCTGCTGATAGAATGATGGAGAAACAGTAGCTCCACATCAGAGTGTTCTCTGCTGGTAGAATGATGGAGAACAGTAGCTCCACATCAGAGTGTTCTCTGCTGGTAGAATGATGGAGAACAGTAGCTCCACATCAGTCTGTCTGCTGGTAGAATGATGGAGAACAGTAGCTCCACATCAGTCTGTCTGCTGATAGAATGATGGAGAACAGTAGCTCCACATCAGAGTGCTGTCTGCTGATAGAATGATGGAGAACAGTAGCTCCACATCAGAGTGCTGTCTGCTGATAGAATGATGGAGAACAGTAGCTCCACATCAGAGTGCTGTCTGCTGATAGAATGATGGAGAACAGTAGCTCCATCAGAGTGTTCTCTGCTGGTAGAATGATGGAGAACAGTAGCTCCACATCAGAGTGTTCTCTGGGCTGGTAGAATGATGGAGAACAGTAGCTCCACATCAGAGTGTTCTCTGCTGATAGAATGATGGAGAATAGTAGCTCCCACAGATCAGAGTCAGAGTGTTCTCTGCTGGTAGAATGATGGAGAACAGTAGCTCCACATCAGAGTGTTCTCTGCTGGTAGAATGATGGAGAACAGTAGCTCCACATCAGAGTGTTCTCTGCTTGTAGAATGATGGAGAACAGTAGCTCCACATCAGAGTGTTCTCTGCTGGTAGAATGATGGAGAACAGTAGCTCCCACATCAGAGTGTTCTCTGCTGGTAGAATGATGGAGAATAGTAGCTCCACATCAGAGTGTTCTCTGCAGAATGATGGAGAATAGTAGCTCCACATCAGAGTGTTCTCTGCTGGTAGAATGATGGAGAACAGTAGCTCCACATCAGAGTGTTCTCTGCTGGTAGAATGATGGAGAACAGTAACTCCACATCAGAGTGTTCTCTGCTGGTAGAATGATGGAGAACAGTAACTCCACATCAGAGTGTTCTCTGCTGGTAGAATGATGGAGAACAGTAGCTCCACATCAGAGTGTTCTCTGCTGGTAGAATGATGGAGAACAGTAGCTCCACATCAGAGTGTTCTCTGCTGGTAGAATGATGGAGAACAGTAGCTCCACATCAGAGTGTTCTCTGCTGGTAGAATGATGGAGAACAGTAGCTCCACATCAGTGTTCTCTGCTGGTAGAATGATGGAGAACAGTAGCTCCACATCAGAGTGTTCTCTGCTGGTAGAATGATGGAGAACAGTAGCTCCACATCAGTGTTCTCTGCTGGTAGAATGATGGAGAACAGTAGCTCCACATCAGAGTGTTCTCTGCTGGTAGAATGATGGAGAACAGTAGCTCCACATCAGTGTTCTCTGCTGGTAGAATGATGGAGAACAGTAGCTCCACATCAGAGTGTTCTCTGCTGGTAGAATGATGGAGAACAGTAGCTCCACATCAGAGTGTTCTCTGCTGGTAGAATGATGGAGAACAGTAGCTCCACATCAGAGTGTTCTCTGCTGGTAGAATGATGAGAACAGTAGCTCCACATCAGAGTGTTCTCTGCTGGTAGAATGATGGAGAACAATAGCTCCACATCAGAGTGTTCTCTGCTGGTAGAATGATGGAGAACAGTAGCTCCACATCAGAGTGTTCTCTGCTGGTAGAATGCCTTTTGGTGAATTCTCATCCGAGTGTGGAGAAGTGCAAATCAAGCACAAAATTAGTCTGATGCCAAGCAGAAATTACAATAAGCATTTTAAATCTACGTTTACAAAAACACAGCAAGATATTTCTATGCTGTTAAAAAAATAAAATGGAATTCTGTGTTAACTAGCAACTTAAACATAGGTGTCGTGTTACGTTGCTGAATTTAAAAAAGGTGTCTGGGCATCAGTGTTAACTGCTGCCGTGTCTGGAGAAGTCAAAGTCCTTTGGATGAGTTATTTGTACAGCTGCCACCATCTCGATTTCTTTGCGTTTTCTCTCCTCTCCCTTCTCGGCCTGTCCCCTCCCCCCTCCCATTCTCAGAGTAGCGCAGGTAGGTCGTTGCCTAGGACTCCAGACTCCACAAAGACAGTGTGTTCACATGCTGCTCCAGAGCCACTGCTGTTCTTCCTTCAGACAAGCGTGCTTCAAAATGTTGTTCATTTGCACAATGTCTCTCGTTCACATCGCTTGTAAATGTCCAAACTCACCACAAATGACATTCGGTAACTCCGACCTATATATGTAGATGGGATTTCCTGTTTTTGCCATTTGTTTATTTTAGTTTGCGGTCGTTGGCATATTTTATCTAGCAGCATTCATGTAAATTTGCCATTACTCGTGTTAAATTTTGTTTTTGCATTCTGATAATTAACACCCAGTGGGCATTTGAGTTGTTTTGGCGCCCCCTCGTGTACTAAGCCAGTAATACCTTCAATACCAGGACGAGAGAAGGATGTTATGAACATCGGGAGAGCGACCAAACCTAGCTATAAAACTATCAGAGATATTAAGTTGTTGGTTCAGAGGAAGTGGGAATGAGGATGTCACCTTAAAAACAAGGTGACATCCTGGGTGTTAACAGGAAATACAGCGCAGGAAACAGGAAGTGATAGAAGAAGAGAGACAGAGAGTCATTGCCAGTTAGCCACCCATCCAAAAGGGAAAAGAGATGGATCTAGAGCTTGAGCTCCCCTCAGTGGAGTACAACAAGCCATTTCCCCAGTCCCACACAGCAGGCCTTGAAGTTTCCCCAAGCAGAAAGAGATCTAGTCTGACAGAAGGGACTATACGGGGTTAGTTGAGGATAGACAGCAACTATTTGGCAAACCAACAGTGGCACGTTAAAGCATGGCAGAGAGAAAGAGACAGAAAGACAGAGAGAGAAAGAGACAGAAAGACAGAGAAAAAGAGAAAAAGAGACAGAAAGACAGAAAGAAAGAGACAGAAAGACAGAGAGAGAAAGACAGAAAGACAGAGAGAAAGACAGAAAGACAGAGAAAGACAGAAAGACAGAGAGACAAAGACAGAAAGACAGAGAGACAAAGAGAAAGAGAGAAAGAGACAGAAAGACAGAGACAGAAAGACAGAGAGAGAAAGACAGAGAGAGAAAGACAGAGAGAAAGACAGAGAGAGAAAGACAGAGAGAGAAAGACAGAGAGAGAAAGACAGAGAGAGAAAGACAGAGAGAGAAAGACAGAGAGAGAAAGACAGAGACAGAAAGACAGAGAGAGAAAGAGAGAGAAAGACAGAGAGAGAAAGAGAGAGAAAGACAGAAAGACAGAGAGAGAAAGACAGAAAGACAGAGACAGAAAGACAGACAGAGAAAGAGACAGAAAGACAGAGAGAGAAAGAGACAGAAAGACAGAGAGAGAAGAGACAGAAAGACAGAGAGAGAAAGAGACAGAAAAGACAGAGAAAAGAGACAGAAGACAGAGAGAGAAAGAGACAGAAAGACAGAGAGAGAAAGAGACAGAAAGACAGAGAGAGAGAGAGAGAGAGAGAGAGAGAGAGAGAGAGAGAGAGAGAGAGAGAGAGAGAGAGAGACAGAAAGACAGAGAGAGAAAGAGACAGAAAGACAGAGAGAGAAAGAGACAGAAAGACAGAGAAAGAGACAGAAAGACAGAGAGAGAGACAGAGAGAGAGAGACAGAAAGACAGAGAGAAAGAGACAGAAAGACAGAGAGAGAAAGAGACAGAAAGACAGAGAGAGAAAGAGACAGAAAGACAGAGAGAGAAAGAGACAGAAAGACAGAGAGAGACAGAAAGACAGAGAGAGAGAGAGACAGAGAGAGAGAGACAGAAAGAGAGAGAAAGAGACAGAAAGACAGAGAGAGAGAGAGAGAGAGAGAGAGAGAGAGAGAGGGACAGAGACAGAAAGACAGAGAGAGAAGAAAGACAGAGAGAGAAGAAGAGAAAGACAGAGAGAGAAAGAGAGAGAAAGACAGAGAGAAAGAGAGAGAAAGACAGAGAGAAAGAGAGAGAAAGAGAGAGAAAGAGAGAAAGAGACAGAAAGAGATAGTAAGAGATAGAGAAAGAGAGAGAAAGAGACAGAAAGAGAGAGAAAGACAGAAAGACAGAGACAGAAAGACAGAGAGAGAAAGACAGAAAGACAGACAGAAAGAGAGAGAAAGAGACAGAAAGACAGAGACAGAAAGACAGAGAGAGAAAGACAGAAAGACAGACAGAAAGACAGAGAGAGAAAGAGACAGAAAGACAGAGAGAGAAAAGAGACAGAAAGACAGAGAGAGAAAGTTAGAGAAAGACAGAGAGAAAGATAGAGAAAGAGACAGAAAGACAGAGAGACAGACAGACAGAAAGACAGAGAGAGAAAGAGAGAGAAAGAGACAGAAAGAGACAGAAAGAGACAGACAGAAAAAGAGAGAAAGAGAAAGAGAAAGAGACAGAAAGAGACAGAAAGAGAAAAGAGAGAAAGAGACAGAAAAAGAGAGAAAGAGAAAAGAGAAAGAGACAGAAAGAGACAGAAAGAGAAAAGAGAGAAAGAGACAGAAAGAGACAGAAAGAGAAAAGAGAGAAAGAGACAGAAAGAGACAGAAAGAGAAAAGAGAGAAAGAGAGAGAAAGAGACAGAAAGACAGAGACAGAAAGACAGAGAGAGAAAGAGACAGAAAGACAGAGAGAGAAAGAGACAGAAAGACAGAGAGACAGAAAGACAGAGAGAGAAAGACAGAGACAGAAAGACAGAGAGAGAAAGAGACAGAAAGACAGAGAGAAAGAGACAGGAAAGACAGAGAGAGAAAGAGACAGAAAGACAGAGAGAGAAAGAGACAGAAAGACAGAGAGAGAAAGAGACAGAAAGACAGAGAGAGAAAGAGACAGAAAGACAGAGAGAGAAAGAGACAGAAAGACAGAGAGAGAAAGAGACAGAAAGACAGAGAGAGAAAGAGACAGAAAGACAGAGAGAGAAAGAGACAGAAAGACAGAGAGAGAAAGAGACAGAAAGACAGAGAGAGAAAGAGACAGAAAGACAGAGAGAGAAAGAGACAGAAAGACAGAGAGAGAAAGAGACAGAAAGACAGAGAGAGAAAGAGACAGAAAGACAGAGAGAGAAAGAGACAGAAAGACAGAGAGAGAAAGAGACAGAAAGACAGAGAGAGAAAGAGACAGAAAGACAGAGAGAGAAAGAGACAGAAAGACAGAGAGAGAAAGAGACAGAAAGACAGAGAGAGAAAGAGACAGAAAGACAGAGAGAGAAAGAGACAGAAAGACAGAGAGAGAAAGAGACAGAAAGACAGAGAGAGAAAGAGACAGAAAGACAGAGAGAGAGAGACAGAAAGACAGAGAGAGAAAGAGACAGAAAGACAGAGAGAGAAAGAGACAGAAAGACAGAGAGAGAAAGAGACAGAAAGACAGAGAGAGAAAGAGACAGAAAGACAGAGAGAGAAAGAGACAGAAAGACAGAGAGAGAAAGAGACAGAAAGACAGAGAGAGAAAGAGACAGAAAGACAGAGAGAGAAAGAGACAGAAAGACAGAGAGAGAAAGAGACAGAAAGACAGAGAGAGAAAGAGACAGAAAGACAGAGAGAGAAAGAGACAGAAAGACAGAGGGAGAGAGGCAGAACTTAGTGGAATGTACCGATAGAAATGTCACGAGTAGAGCTGACGTGATTCTTTTATTCTACATGTCAGAAGTTTGTTTTGTTCTACATAATATATTTCTATCTGCAAAAGGTGAAACAATATCTGCCTACTGAACGTGGAAAACTTCGTTACGACGACACCCAATGCAATCGGGATAACTAGGGAGACCCTGCATCTTTCTGCCAAGTTAAAACTAAACTATATTATAAAAATAGAAACTTGCTTATATAAACAGATGGTATCATGGGAATGTGAGTTCACACACACACGCAGGGAGGCAGAGGAACCCACAAAAGGTCAGTGTTATAGAATCAAGACCCAATGATACAGTAGCCAGGGTACACTGCAGACCCTGGTAGCCCACGGCAGGTGCTCAAATAGACATTGAGGGTGAGAGAGAGAGAGAGAGAGAGAGAGAGAGAGGTAAACTTTCTCATTCCACTCGCTAAGTTCTCAGTGGTTCTGACATTGCTAGAGAACCGACGGGCTTAGAGATGTACAGGCCTGAACTGTGCCAGGCTGGCTGTCTGATTCACGCCTACAGAGATATGATGTAGTAGGGAGTTGTAGTTTTCAACAGGTCATTATTCTACATAGTTAATTAATAAATGTTCTGGCACTAAACTACAATGACCATACTCTATTGTCTGGTCAAATTGTTTTAATTGTATTTTTATTTTTAAAAACACACCTGGGGGAGACTGAGAGACAGAGAAAGACAGAGACAGAAAGAGAAACACATGATCTAAATTATTGATAGTTCAGCAGTCATAAAATCACACCTTAATTACTTTGAAAACTACTAAAAATAGTGAGCAGCAGCACTACAGAGATGAGATGACTTGAACTAAAAATATAAAGTAATCAAATAAAACTAAATGTAATATACACAATAACTGAAAATATTTAAAGTGGATGACGGTTAGTAAGTGATCAACAGTAATGGACAGTCACTACCATCATGGGACTTTCAGTATTTGATTCTGTGTTAAAACATTCAATCCACATAATGCATTTAAAGTTGTTATTTTTTTAAAATAATTAATATATAAACAGTCAAACTGAACATTGAAAAAAGCACTAAAATTGTTCAGCAATAACTTTCCAGATTGGCTCCAGAAACGTAGCCTGGCCAGCACGACAGTAGAAATCAGGCATTCAGTATGCAAGACACTTAAGTTTTGTCGTGCTGAGATATATCTGGCGAGTCCTCTGTTGGTAGAGCATGACGCTAGCAACGCTAAAAAGGTTGTGGGTTCAATTCCCATATACAAAAAAATATATATATATATATATTTTTTAATATTTATATCTGAGGAGGAGGAAGAGAATCCATTAACTAAGGCCTTAGTAATAAATATTTAAATTAGCTGATGTTTTTATCCAAAGATAACACAGTACAGTGAGTGCACACATTTAAAAAATATATATATATATTTATTTTTTTGTATTAGTTTCTGAAACTTCAATCACTGATGCTGACTGATACACCTTCACTATTAACATAAAATAAAAAAATAAAAGGTTTTTGCTCCCTCTATTTTGACTTGGTAATATATGGTGTCATTGCAAGACTGAAAACAGGATTTAGAAGCCTCGATTTAAAATGGCTTCTTACCTCACATCTAAAAGATGCTACGATGATATGCTAGAATATAACTAGAAGCACAAGCATTTTTTTCCGCTACACTCGCATTAACATCTGCTAACCATGTGTATATGTGACCAATAACGTTTTGATTTGAATCATGCTACTTATATAAAACGCAACGGGGCCGTTTGAACGTTGAACTTACAGCACGAGTCATCATAAACGGCAAAAGGAACATTTGAGTAGGGTCAGAGGTCGAAGTAGACGGACGTGATTGTAAAAAGCCTACGGATCACATCTGCCTCGATGTTCACTTCAGTGTACTAACAGCTGTGGACCCATACCCACAGGGCCACTCCGGTCTCTACTAAAAGCCCTGACCAGGCCAGAAGGATAGAACGGAACAGCAGAGAGCGTCTAGAACAATCGTTTGCCTGACGTTACTGCAAGCGATAACTTGATGTTATTTTAACAACCTAAGAAGAAGAATATTACAGATACATTTTTTTTTTTTTAAATGTAAGGTCTCAATTTTTTTTTAAGGATCTTCTACTTACGCATTAGAGGTCTGGACATCCTGCCATCCCTTGGTGAGGTTCTGTTTGAGCTCGTTGAGGGGGCTCAGCCCCAGCTTCCTCTTTAGCTCAGCAGAATGCTTCTCTTTGGCCAAGAGCACCTGTCTCAGGGTGCTGATCTCCTCCTCCACCTGACAGCAACACACCAGAGCGGTCAACCACTGGCTGGGCCAAACCTAGTTATGAACATTACCCTGGTCTGAAACAAAAAGATCCACTCAAATGTCCGTGGGACCGATTATTAGTAAATCAAACTCAGTCAAAAAGGGTTGTGATCAGATTAGAGAACAGGGACAATAAACAGACAGAACACGAGGCCTATATTGATTCCAGCCGACAGACACCGGCAGACAGAACCACACCTTGACGAGCTCAGAGCGGATCTCCTCAGCCTCTTCCTCTGTGAGCCCCGGGGGTAGCGTGTTGATGGAGGATACCCCCACGGCTCCGCACTCCACGGGGACATCAGTCCGAGGGTCTGCTCCTCCTGCAGTGCCCAGGCCCTTGTTAGAGAAATTCAAATTGTCTATGAAGTAGAAGAAAGTAGAGCAGAAACATGCTGAGTTGAGAAGAGAGAGAGAGAGAGTAGAAGGCCTTGAATTGATGTGTTAGTGTCATCTACAGTAATAATAATAATAACTTTATTGATACAGCGCTTTTCAATACAAGTAACAAAAAGTACTTCATCAAATAAAAGTGCTAACAAAAACAGGTAAACAAAAGGATAGCTAATTACAGACATACAAAGCATCTTCATAAAAAAATAAATAAACAAAAAAGTGTCTCTTCAGCAACGTATCAGCACTGGATCTCCTCTGGCAGACCACCTCTACTAAGTCCAGGGGTCCTAAAGCCCCGCCTCCTTTCGCCGTCAACCTAAAGACCTTGGGAATGGTCAACAGTGCCCTGCCAGAGAATCTCTGGCTGCATCCTGGCTCGTAGAGATTTGTAGACAAATGAAAAGAGGTTATTTGCCATCTGAGTTCCAGCACGTGGGCTGCCAAATACAACCACCTTAGATTTTATATCATTGAGCTGAATTTTAAAAAATGTTTAAAATTACATTTAAAAAAAAAACAATTTTAAATACAAAAAATTTACAGACATTCAACATTTGGTTGTCAGCAAGACACTGGTGAAGGGTCACTGCGCTAGCTTGGGCACTGGGTCTTTGTCAATAGAGCTGTGTCTCATCTGCATAGCAGCGAAACTGAAAGCTGCGAATGATGTCACCAAGGGTGGAGGATATACATGGGGAGGGGGGTTGGTCTCAGAATTGACCGAGGACACCATAGTGAATAGGTGCCGGGACGATACAGGAAACACCCATTCTCACTGAGAAACATCTGCCACGAAGAACCAGTCGAGGCAGCAGACTCCCACCCACCTCTCCAGCCAGTCAACAAGGATGCTATGATCAGTATCAAACACAGAACTGAGATCCAAATGGACTAGAGATAGATTCACCGTCTGCCAACAGAAGGTCATTACGGTTTTTCAATGAAGTCGTTTTCGTGCTGTGAAGTGGACAGAAACCCGACTGGAGGTTTCCAAATAAGTTGTTCATACTCAAATTGCTTGAAAACAACTTTCTCCAAAATCTTATATATATATATTTTTTATATAGATAGATAGAGAAAGGTCTATAATTATTTAGTCAGGAGTGGTCTAGATCGGGCTTTATAAAATGAGAGGGATTTGGAACAGAGACAGAATGTTACTGGCCAACAGGAACGATTTACAATAGACAGAATGTTAGGGCCAACAGGACCTATTTACATAATAGACAGAATGTTAGGGCCATTGAATATAGGACCTATTTACACATGAGCAGAATGTTAGGGCCAACAGGACCTATTTGCAATAGACAGAATGTTAGGGCCAAATAGGACCTATTTACAATAGACAGAATGTTAGGGCCAACAGGGACCTATTTACAATAGACAGAATGTTAGGGCCAACAGGGACCTATTTACAATAGACAGAATGTTAGGGCCAACAGGACCTATTTACAATAGACAGAATGTTAGGGCCAACAGGAACGATTTACAATAGACAGAATGTTAGGGCCAACAGGAGTCAGTAGGGACCACATCCAAGAGGCAGGAGAAGGTCTTCATGTGAGGAAACATATCAAGGAGGGACTCGAAAGGATATTTGCTCCAATGTGCAAAAGGAAGCCGCAAAACTGTCACAAAGTAGATTTGCCTCAAGCGCCTCCTGACCAGAAATGCTGGTAATGGAGCCAACTACTATCAGTTTTGGGATCTAATATTTTCTATATCTCCTGTAAAGAATCATTAAAAACTATTGGCAGAGATGGGGGATGCGAGAGCATGTCACTGTCATTTAGTCCAAGTTAACTTTATTTTTTTAAAGAGCGAGTGTGGTCATTTAAAATAAAATCAGGTACAGGCAGACAATGTATTATGGATATTCTAAAGTAATCTTGACATAGGTCATTAAAAACCATTCACCAAGTCATCTGTGTGAAGACAAGACTACAGAATCAGTGGGATGGAAAAACCATTTACTAACAGACAGATTTATTTTAATTATCTGAAAGAGGAGGCGAGGGAAGAAAGCATTAAAAACTGAGACATCAATAGTTTCCAAATTCTCATATTCAGACACAGGACAAGATTAAGAAGTATGGTCACATGCACAATAACAGGTGTAGACTGCAGAAATGCTTATCTTAAATCATTAAAGAGCAGCAGGAAAATAACAATAGCGTGGCTATATACAGGGTATTACGGTAGAGTCAATGTGGAGGCTATATACAGGGTATTACGGTACAGAGTCAATGTGGAGCTATATACAGGGTATTACGGTACAGAGTCAATGTGGAGCTATATACAGGAGAGTACGGTACAGAGTCAATGTGGAGCTATACAGAGGTACGTACAGGAGTCAATGTGGAGGCTATATACAGGGCATTACAGTACAGAGTCAATGTGGAGGCTATATATACAGGGTGTTACGGTACAGAGTCAATGTGGAGGCTATATACAGGTGTTACGGTACAGAGTCAATGTGGAGGCTATATATAGGTGTTACTGTACAGAGTCAATGTGGAGGCTATATACAGGGTATTACGGAGAGTCAATGTAGGCTATATATACGGGTATTACGGTACAGAGTCAATGTGGAGGCTATATACAGGGTATTACGGCACAGAGTCAATGTGGAGGCTATATACAGGAGGTACCGGTACAGAGAGTCAATGTGGAGGCTATATACAGGAGGTACCGGTGACAGAGTCAATGTGGAGGCTATATACAGGGTATTACGGTAGAGTCAATGGGAGAGCTATATAGAGGGGATTTACGTACAGAGTCAATGTGGAGCTATATATACAGGGTGTTACGGTACAGAGTCATAATGAAACTATATATAGGTGTTAACAGTAGAGAGTCATGTGAGGCTATATACAGGGTTACGGTACAGAGTCAATGTGGAGGCTATATACAGGGTATACGGTAGAGTCAATGTGGAGGCTATATACAGGTACATTACGGTACAGGTCGCAATGTGGAGGCTATATACAGGTAATGGTACAGAGTCAATGTGGAGGCTATATACAGGAGGTACTGAAGTAAAGAGTCAATGTGGAGGCTATATACAGGAGGTACGTACAGAGTCAATGTGGAGGCTATATACAGGGTATTACGGTAGAGTCAATGTGGAGAGCTATATAGAGGATTAGGTACAGAGTCAATGTGGAGGCTATAGCCACGTGGCATTACGGTACAGAGTCAATGTGGAGGCTATACCCAGGAGGTACCGGTACAGAGTCAATGTGGAGGCTATACAGGAGGTACCGGTACAGAGTCAATGGAGGCTATATACAGGGGTATTACAGTAGGAGTCCAATGTGGAGGCTGCACAGGGTATTACGGTACAGAGTCAAGTGGAGGCTATATACAGGGTATTGTTACAGAGTCAATGGAGCCATATACAGGAGGTACCGGTACAGAGTCAATGTGGAGGCTATATACAGGAGGTACCGGTACAGAGTCACTGTGGAGGCTATATACAGGGTATTACGGTAGAGTCAATGTGGAGGCTATATACAGGGTATTACGGTACAGAGTCAATGGGAGGCTATATACAGGGTATTACATTACAGAGTCAATGTGGAGGCTATATACAGGAGGTACCGGTACAGAGTCAATGTGGAGGCTATACTACAGGAGGCAATTTTGAGAGTCAATGTGGAGCTATATATACAGGGTATTACGGCACAGAGTCAATGGGAGGCTATATACAGGAGGTACCAGTACAGAGTCAATGTGGATGCTGAGATATACAGGGTGTTACAGTACAGAGTCATGTGGAGGCTATATACAGGGTAGTTATGGTACAGAGTCAATGTGGAGGCTATATACAGGGTGTTACAGTACAGAGTCAATGTGGAGGCTATATACAGGGTATTACGGTACAGAGTCAATGTGGAGGCTATATACAGGGTGTTACGGCACAGAGTCAATGTGGAGGCTATATACAGGGTGTTACGGTACAGAGTCAATGTGGAGAGCTATATACAGGGTATTACGGTACAGAGTCACTGGGAGAGCTATATACAGGGTGTTACGGTTCAGAGTCAATGTGGAGGCAATATACAGGAGGCACCGGTACAGAGTCAATGTGGAGGCTATATACAGGGTATTACGGTACAGAGTCAATGTGGAGGCTATATACAGGGTGCATTATTTGTTACAGAGTCAATGTGGAGGCTATATACAGGTGTTACGGTACAGAGTCAATGTGGAGCTATATACGAAAGGCATTACGGTACAGAGTCACCGTGGAGGCTATATAAGTACGGTACAGAGTCAATGTGGAGGCTATATACAGGGGTACGGTACAGAGTCAACGTGAGAGCTATATACAGGGGGTACTGTACAGAGTCCATGTGGAGGCTATATACAGGGGGTACCGGTACAGAGTCAATGTGGAGCCTATATACAGGGGGTACTGTACAGAGTCAATGTGGAGGCTATATACAGGGGGTACATTTACAGAGTCAATGTGGAGGCTATATACAGGGTATTACGGCACAGAGTCAATGTGGAGGCTATATACAGGTACTGCACAGAGTCAATGGGAGGCTATATACAGGGGGTACCGGTACAGAGTCACGTGAGCTATATATACAGGGTATTACGGTACAGAGTCAATGTGGAGGCTATATACAGGGGGTACGGTACAGAGTCAATGTGGAGGCTATACAGGGGTGGTTTCATTTTATAGAACTAAAAATCCTTGGGGTTTATGCCAAATCTCACACAACATGAAAGCATCAATGCCACTGTAAATCATTTAAATCATTGCCTACGTAGAGATCTTCAGACGGGCAGGCAGCTCTCGTGGTTAGAGTGCAGAGGCGGCAGGTAGCCTAGTGGTTAGAGTGTAGAGGAGGCAGGTAGCCCAGTGGTTAGAGGTAGAGGATACAGGCAGCCTAGTGGTTAGGAGTGTAGAGGCGGCAGGGTAGCCTAGTGGTTAGTGTGTAGAGGAGGTAGGGTAGCCTAGTGGTTAGAGTGTAGAGGAGGCAGGGTAGCCTAGTGGTTAGAGTGTAGAGGAGGCAGGTAGCCTAGTGGTTAGAGTGTAGAGGAGGCAGGGTAGCCTAGTGGTTAGAGTGTAGAGGCGGCAGGGTAGCCTAGTGGTTAGAGTGTAGAGGCGGCAGGGTAGCCTAGTGGTTAGAGTGTAGAGGCGGCAGGGTAGCCTAGTGGTTAGAGTGTAGAGGCGGCAGGGTAGCCTAGTGGTTAGAGTGTAGAGGCGGCAGGGTAGCCTAGTGGTTAGAGTGTAGAGGAGGTAGGTTAGCCTAGTGGTTAGAGCGTAGAGGAGGTAGGTTAGCCTAGTGGTTAGAGCGCTAGACTAGTTACCGAAAGGTTGCAAGATCAAATCCCAGAGCTGACAAATCTGTTGTTCTGCCCCTGAACAAGGCAGTTAACCCACTGTTCCTAGGCAGTCATTGAAAATAAGAATTATTTATATTTTACAGACCCGGTATGTTTTTCATTTGTTATCTTGTTAGGTCCAACCCTTCAGCTCCATTCAACCCCTCCCATCTATCTCTCAACACCATCCAGTCCCTTCAGCTCCATTCAACCCCTCCCATCTGTCTCTCAACACCATCCAGTCCCTTCAGCTCCATTCAACCCCTCCCATCTGTCTCTCAACACCATCCAGTCCCTTCAGCTCCATTCAACCCCTCCCATCTATCTCTCAACACCATCCAGTCCCTTCAGCTCCATTCAACCCCTCCCATCTGTCTCTCAACACCATCCAGTCCCTTCAGCTCCATTCAACCCCTCCCATCTATCTCTCAACACCATCCAGTCCCTTCAGCTCCATTCAACCCCTCCCATCTGTCTCTCAACACCATCCAGTCCCTTCAGCTCCATTCAACCCCTCCCATCTGTCTCTCAACACCATCCAGTCCCTTCAGCTCCATTCAACCCCTCCCATCTGTCTCTCAACACCATCCAGTCCCTTCAGCTCCATTCAACCCCTCCCATCTGTCTCTCAACACCATCCAGTCCCTTCAGCTCCATTCAACCCCTCCCATCTATCTCTCAACACCATCCAGTCCCTTCAGCTCCATTCAACCCCTCCCATCTGTCTCTTAACACCATCCAGTCCCTTCAGCTCCATTCAACCCCTCCCATCTGTCTCTCAACACCATCCAGTCCCTTCAGCTCCATTCAACCCCTCCCATCTATCTCTCAACACCATCCAGTCCCTTCAGCTCCATTCAACCCCTCCCATCTATCTCCTAACACCATCCAGTCCCTTCAGCTCCATTCAACCCCTCCCATCTGTCTCTCAACACCATCCAGTCCCTTCAGCTCCATTCAACCCCTCCCATCTGTCTCTCAACACCATCCAGTCCCTTCAGCTCCATTCAACCCCTCCCATCTATCTCTCAACACCATCCAGTCCCTTCAGCTCCATTCAACCCCTCCCATCTGTCTCTTAACACCATCCAGTCCCTTCAGCTCCATTCAACCCCTCCCATCTGTCTCTCAACACCATCCAGTCCCTTCAGCTCCATTCAACCCCTCCCATCTGTCTCTCAACACCATCCAGTCCCTTCAGCTCCATTCAACCCCTCCCATCTATCTCTCAACACCATCCAGTCCTTCAGCTCCATTCAACCCCTCCCATCTGTCTCTCAACACCATCCAGTCCCTTCAGCTCCATTCAACCCCTCCCATCTATCTCTCAACACCATCCAGTCCCTTCAGCTCCATTCAACCCCTCCCATCTATCTCTCAACACCATCCAGTCCCTTCAGCTCCATTCAACCCCTCCCATCTATCTCTCAACACCATCCAGTCCCTTCAGCTCCATTCAACCCCTCCCATCTGTCTCTCAACACCATCCAGTCCCTTCAGCTCCATTCAACCCCTCCCATCTATCTCTCAACACCATCCAGTCCCTTCAGCTCCATTCAACCCCTCCCATCTGTCTCTCAACACCATCCAGTCCCTTCAGCTCCATTCAACCCCTCCCATCTATCTCTCAACACCATCCAGTCCCTTCAGCTCCATTCAACCCCTCCCATCTATCTCTCAACACCATCCAGTCCCTTCAGCTCCATTCAACCCCTCCCATCTATCTCTCAACACCATCCAGTCCCTTCAGCTCCATTCAACCCCTCCCATCTGTCTCTCAACACCATCCAGTCCCTTCAGCTCCATTCAACCCCTCCCATCTATCTCTCAACACCATCCAGTCCCTTCAGCTCCATTCAACCCCTCCCATCTATCTCTCAACACCATCCAGTCCCTTCAGCTCCATTCAACCCCTCCCATCTACCTCTCAACACCATCCAGTCCCTTCAGCTCCATTCAACCCCTCCCATCTATCTCTCAACACCATCCAGTCCCTTCAGCTCCATTCAACCCCTCCCATCTATCTCTCAACACCATCCAGTCCCTTCAGCTCCATTCAACCCCTCCCATCTATCTCCTAACACCATCCAGTCCCTTCAGCTCCATTCAACCCCTCCCATCTGTCTCTCAACACCATCCAGTCCCTTCAGCTCCATTCAACCCCTCCCATCTGTCTCTCAACACCATCCAGTCCCTTCAGCTCCATTCAACCCCTCCCATCTATCTCTCAACACCATCCAGTCCCTTCAGCTCCATTCAACCCCTCCCATCTATCTCTCAACACCATCCAGTCCCTTCAGCTCCATTCAACCCCTCCCATCTGTCTCTCAACACCATCCAGTCCCTTCAGCTCCATTCAACCCCTCCCATCTGTCTCTCAACACCATCCAGTCCCTTCAGCTCCATTCAACCCCTCCCATCTATCTCTCAACACCATCCAGTCCCTTCAGCTCCATTCAACCCCTCCCATCTGTCTCTCAACACCATCCAGTCCCTTCAGCTCCATTCAACCCCTCCCATCTATCTCTCAACACCATCCAGTCCCTTCAGCTCCATTCAACCCCTCCCATCTATCTCTCAACACCATCCAGTCCCTTCAGCTCCATTCAACCCTCCCATCTACCTCTCAACACCATCCAGTCCCTTCAGCTCCATTCAACCCCTCCCATCTATCTCTCAACACCATCAGTCCCTTCAGCTCCATTCAACCCCTCCCATCTATCTCTCAACACCATCCAGTCCCTTCAGCTCCATTCAACCCCTCCCATCTATCTCCTAACACCATCCAGTCCCTTCAGCTCCATTCAACCCCTCCCATCTGTCTCTCAACACCATCCAGTCCCTTCAGCTCCATTCAACCCCTCCCATCTGTCTCTCAACACCATCAGTCCCTTCAGCTCCATTCAACCCCTCCCATCTATCTCTCAACACCATCCAGTCCCTTCAGCTCAATTCGCCCCTCCACATCTATCTCTCAACACCATCCAGTCCTTCAGCTCCATTCAACCCCCTCCCATCTGTCTCTCAACACCATCAGTCCTTCGGCTCCATTCAACCCCTCCCATCTGTCTCTCAACACATCCAGTCCTTCAGCTCCATTCAACCCCTCCCATCTATCTCTCAACGCACCATCCAGTCCTTCGCTCATTTCAGCCCTCCCCATCTATCTCTCAACACCATCAGTCCTTCAACTCCAACAGCCTCCCATCTATCTCTCAGCACCATCCAGGCCCTTCAGCTCCATTCAACCCCTCCCATCTGTCTCTCAACACCATCCAGTCCTTCAGCTCCATTCAAACCCCTCCCATCTGTCTCTCAACACCATCCAGTCCCTTCAGCTCCATTCAGCCCCTCCCATCTATCTCTCAACACCATCCAGTCCTTCAGCTCCATTCAACCCCTCCCATCTATCTCTCAACACCATCCAGTCCTTCAGCTCCATTCAGCCCCTCCCCCTCTGTCTCTCAACACCATCAGTCCCTTCAGCTCCTTCAACCCCTCCCATCTATCTCTCAACACCATCCAGTCCCTTCAGCTCCCATTCAACCCCTCCCATCTGTCTCTCAGCACCATCCAGTCCCTTCAGCTCCATCAACCCCTCCCAGTCCTCCATCTCCAGTCCTTCGAAAACCATTCAACCTCCCCATCTATCTCTCCAACACCATCCAGTCCTTCAGCTCCATTCAGCCCTCCCATCTGTCTCTCAACACCATCAGTCCCTTCAGCTCCATTCAGCCCCTCCCGTCTATCTCTCAGCACCATCCAGTCCCTTCAGCTCCATTCAACCCCTCCCATCTATCTCCTAACAATATTGTCAGTCAAACAGTTGCAATGTTGCTAGATATAATCCTGGAGCCCCTGTGGTCAGGGTGAAGCCCGTCTCTTTTAAAAATGTGCCACGGCAAATTGTTTTTTTTTTTTAAGTGTCACAAAAGCAGACATTACTGTCGACACAACGTTCTTTACATTCGTTTAGGGCAGGCGGTTGAAATGTTCCCGAAACTCTTCAATATCAAGGGAGGGGTGGGGCTCAGAGGTAATTCAAAATTTAATCAAATTGTATTGGTCACATACACATATTCAGCAGATGTTATTGCGGGTGTGGAAATCCTGGAGCCCCTGTGGTCAGGGTGAAGCCCGTCTCTTTTAAAAATGTGCCACAGCAAATTGTTTTTTTTTTTAAGTGTCACAAAAGCAGACATTACTGTCGACACAACGTTTCTTCATTCGTTTAGGGCAACGAGGCGGTTGAAATGTTCCCGAAACTCTTCAATATCAAGGGAGGGGTGGGGCTCAGAGGTAATTCAAAATTTAATCAAATTGTATTGGTCACATACACATATTCAGCAGATGTTATTGCGGGTGTCGGGAAATGCTTGTGTTCCTGGCTCCAACAGTGCAGTAATATCTAACTAAATGCTGGTGTTCCTGGCTCCAACAGTGCAGTAATATCTAACTAAATGCTGGTGTTCCTGGCTCCAACAGTGCAGTAATATCTAACTAAATGTTCCTAGCTCCAACAGTGCAGTAATATCTAACTAAATGTTCCTAGCTCCAACAGTGCAGTAATATCTAACTAAATGTTCCTAGCTCCAACAGTGCAGTAATATCTAACTAAATGTTCCTAGCTCCAACAGTGCAGTAATATCTAACTAAATGTTCCTAGCTCCAACAGTGCAGTAATATCTAACTAAATGTTCAATTGAAAATATCTAACTAAAGCTCCAACAGTGCAGTAATATCTAACTAAATGTTCCTAGCTCCAACAGTGCAGTAATATCTAACTAAATGTTCTGGTGTTCAAATGCTGGGTTTCTAGTTCAACAGTGCAGTAATATCTAACTAAATGCTGGTGTTCCTGGTTCCAACAGTGCAGTAATATCTATAAATGCTGGTGTTCTAGTTCCAACAGTGCAGTAATATCTAACTAAATGCTGGTGTTCCTAGTTCCAACAGTGCAGTAATATCTAACTAAATGTTCCTGTCCAACATTTTGGTAATATCTAACTAAATGTTTCTAAGCCACCAGCAGTGCAGTAATATCTAACTAAATGCTGGTGTTCCTGGCTCCAACAGTGCAGTAATATCTAACTAAATGTTCCTGGCTCCAACAGTGCAGTAATATCTAACTAAATGCTGGTGTTCCTAGTTCCAACAGTGCAGTAATATCTAACTAAATGCTGGTGTTCCTAGCTCCAACAGTGCAGTAATATCTAACTAAATGCTGGTGTTCCTAGCTCCAACAGTGCAGTAATATCTAACTAAATGCTGGTGTTCCTAGCTCCAACAGTGCAGTAATATCTAACTAAATGTTCCTGGCTCCAACAGTGCAGTAATATCTAACTAAATGCTGGTGTTCCTGGCTCCAACAGTGCAGTAATATCTAACTAAATGCTGGTGTTCCTAGCTCCAACAGTGCAGTAATATCTAACTAAATGCTGGTGTTCCTAGTTCCAACAGTGCAGTAATATCTAACTAAATGCTGGTGTTCCTAGTTCCAACAGTGCAGTAATATCTAACTAAATGTTCCTAGTTCCAACAGTGCAGTAATATCTAACTAAATGCTGGTGTTCCTAGTTCCAACAGTGCAGTACTATCTAACTAAATGCTGGTGTTCCTAGTTCCAACAGTGCAGTAATATCTAACTAAATGCTGGTGTTCCTAGCTCCAACAGTGCAGTAATATCTAACTAAATGCTGGTGTTCCTAGTTCCAACAGTGCAGTAATATCTAACTAAATGCTGGTGTTCCTAGTTCCAACAGTGCAGTAATATCTAACTAAATGTTCCTAGTTCCAACAGTGCAGTAATATCTAACTAAATGCTGGTGTTCCTAGCTCCAACAGTGCAGTAATATCTAACTAAATGTTCCTAGTTCCAACAGTGCAGTAATATCTAACTAAATGTTCCTAGTTCCAGCAGTGCAGTAATATCTAACTAAATGCTGGTGTTCCTAGTTCCAACAGTGCAGTAATATCTAACTAAATGTTCCTAGTTCCAACAGTGCAGTAATATCTAACTAAATGTTCCTAGTTCCAACAGTGCAGTAATATCTAACTAAATGTTCCTAGTTCCAACAGTGCAGTAATATCTAACTAAATGCTGGTGTTCCTAGT
>NW_025748100.1:0-40452 GCF_021184085.1 Oncorhynchus gorbuscha | reverse complement strand
CTCTGAGTCCCTCTATCCTCTCTGAGTCCCTCTATCTGAGTCCTCTATCCTCTCTGAGTCCTCTCTATCCTCTCTATCCTCTATCTCTCTGAGTCCCTCTATCCTCTCTGAGTCCCTCTATCCTCTCTGAGTCCCTCTATCCTCTCTGAGTCCCTCTATCCTCTCTGAGTCCCTCTATCCTCTCTGAGTCCCTCTATCCTCTCTGAGTCCCTCTATCCTCTCTGAGTCCCTCTATCCTCTCTGAGTCCCTCTATCCTCTCTGAGTCCCTCTATCCTCTCTGAGTCCCTCTATCCTCTGAGTCCCTCTATCCTCTCTGAGTCCCTCTATCTATCCTCTGAGTCCTCTCCTCTCTGAGTCCCTCTATCCTCTCTGAGTCCCTCTGAGTCCTCTCCTCTATCTCTGAGTCCCTCTATCCTCTCTGAGTCCCTCTATCCTCTCTGAGTCCCTCTATCCTCTCTATCCTCTCTGAGTCCCTCTATCCTCTCTGAGTCCCTCTATCCTCTCTGAGTCCCTCTATCCTCTGAGTCCCTCTATCCTCTGAGTCCCTCTATCCTCTCTGAGTCCCTCTATCCTCTCTGAGTCCCTATCCTCTCTGAGTCCCTCTATCCTGAGTCCCTCTATCCTCTCTGAGTCCCTCTATCCTCTGAGTCCCTCTATCCTCTCTGAGTCCCTCTATCCTCTGAGTCCCTCTATCCTCTCTGAGTCCCTCTATCCTCTCTATCCTCTCTGAGTCCCTCTATCCTCTCTGAGCCTCTCTGAGCCTCTCTATCCTCTCTATGCTCTCTGAGCCTCTCTATCCTCTCTGAGCCTCTATCCTCTCTGAGCCTCTCTATCCTCTCTGAGCCTCTCTATCCTCTCTGAGCCTCTCTATCCTCTCTGAGCCTCTCTATCCTCTCTGAGCCTCTCTATCCTCTCTGAGCCTCTCTATCCTCTCTGAGCCCTCTATCCTCTCTGAGTCCCTCTATCCTCTCTGAGTCCCTCTATCCTCTCTGAGTCCCTCTATCCTCTCTATCCTCTCTGAGTCCCTCTATCCTCTCTGAGTCCCTCTATCCTCTCTGAGTCCCTCTATCCTCTCTATCCTCTCTGAGCCTCTCTATCCTCTCTGAGTCCCTCTATCCTCTCTGAGTCCCTCTATCCTCTCTGAGTCCCTCTATCCTCTCTATCCTCTGAGTCCCTCTATCCTCTCTGAGTCCCTCTATCCTCTCTGAGTCCCTCTATCCTCTCTATCCTCTGAGTCCCTCTATCCTCTCTGAGCCTTTCTATCCTCTATCTTCTCTGAGTCCCTCTATCCTCTCTGAGCCTCTCTATCCTCTCTGAGCCTCTCTATCCTCTCTGAGTCCCTCTATCCTCTCTGAGTCCCTCTATCCTCTCTATCCTCTCTGAGTCCCTCTGAGTCCCTCGAGCGTCTCTCTGTACCTGGCATCCACAAAAATACCCCATTGTGTTCTTCCCCCACAGTTACAGCACTTAACCTTCCCGGTGCATTATGGGACAAATTCCCACGCTTCCTCATTCCCTGTAACCACGTGTTCCTCCACACTTGGCACGTCTTTTCCTTTCCTTTCCACTGAGCAGCTACATGTCCCATCCTTTGGCATTTAAAACGCTGCAGTGCATTATGGGAAAATTCTCTTGAACATTAAAAGCTGAGGAATCCTTTCTGTTGAGGCCAAAAAAAACAACTCAGCTTTCACTTCCTTGTGACCTTCGTTGTGACCTTCCTTGTGACCTTCCTTGTGACCTTCCTTGTGACCTTCCTTGTGACCTTCCTTGTGACCTTCCTTGTGACCTTCCTTGTGACCTTCGTTCGTACCGATCAATCTGTTGGTGTCCGTCACTCGGCCTCCCTTCACATTGGTCTTTAATATCACACATCACGGCTGTGATTGGGTGTCCCCCAGGGTGGCGCGCAATTGGCCCAGCGTCGTCTGGGTTTGGCACGGGGAGGGGGGGGTCATTGTAAATAAGAATTTGTTCTTAACTGACTTGCCTAGTTTAAATAAAATAAAAACCCTCAGACATGACTGTTAACGTGTTGACTCTCTCCTCTACCTAGTATAAGAACCAGAGACATGACTGTTAACGTGTTGACTCTACCTAGTATAAGAACCAGAGACATGACTGTTGACTCTCTCCTCTACTTAGTATAAGAACCAGAGACATGACTGTTAACATGTTGACTCTCTCCTCTACCTAGTATAAGAACCAGAGACATGACTGTTAACGTGTTGACTCTCTCCTCTACCTAGTATAAGAACCAGAGACATGACTGTTAACATGTTGACTCTACCTAGTATAAGAACCAGAGACATGACTGTTGACTCTCTCCTCTACCTAGTATAAGAACCAGAGACATGACTGTTAACGTGTTGACTCTACCTAGTATAAGAACCAGAGACATGACTGTTAACGTGTTGACTCTCTCCTCTACCTAGTATAAGAACCAGAGACATGACTGTTAACATGTTGACTCTCTCCTCTACCTAGTATAAGAACCAGAGACATGACTGTTAACGTGTTGACTCTCTCCTCTACCTAGTATAAGAACCAGAGACATGACTGTTAACGTGTTGACTCTCTCCTCTACCTAGTATAAGAACCAGAGACATGACTGTTAACGTGTTGACTCTACCTAGTATAAGAACCAGAGACATGACTGTTAACGTGTTGACTCTCTCCTCTACCTAGTATAAGAACCAGAGACATGACTGTTAACGTGTTGACTCTCTCCTCTACCTAGTATAAGAACCAGAGACATGACTGTTGACTCTCCTCTACCTAGTATAAGAACCAGAGACATGACTGTTAACATGTTGACTCTACCTAGTATAAGAACCAGAGACATGACTGTTAACGTGTTGACTCTACCTAGTATAAGAACCAGAGACATGACTGTTAACATGTTGACTCTACCTAGTATAAGAACCAGAGACATGACTGTTAACGTGTTGACTCTCTCCTCTACCTAGTATAAGAACCAGAGACATGACTGTTAATGTGTTGACTCTCTCCTCTACCTAGTATAAGAACCAGAGACATGACTGTTAACGTGTTGACTCTACCTAGTATAAGAACCAGAGACATGACTGTTAACGTGTTGACTCTCTCCTCTACCTAGTATAAGAACCAGAGACATGGCTGTTAACGTGTTGACTCTCTCCTCTACCTAGTATAAGAACCAGAGACATGACTGTTAACGTGTTGACTCTCTCCTCTACCTAGTATAAGAACCAGAGACATGACTGTTAACATGTTGACTCTCTCCTCTACCTAGTATAAGAACCAGAGACATGACTGTTAACATGTTGACTCTCTCCTCTACCTAGTATAAGAACCAGAGACATGACTGTTAACGTGTTGACTCTCTCCTCTACCTAGTATAAGAACCAGAGACATGACTGTTAACCTGTTGACTCTCTCCTCTACCTAGTATAAGAACCAGAGACATGACTGTTAACGTGTTGACTCTACCTAGTATAAGAACCAGAGACATGACTGTTAACATGTTGACTCTCTCCTCTACCTAGTATAAGAACCAGAGACATGGCTGTTAACGTGTTGACTCTCTCCTCTACCTGGTATAAGAACCAGAGACATGACTGTTAACATGTTGACTCTACCTAGTATAAGAACCAGAGACATGACTGTTAACGTGTTGACTCTACCTAGTATAAGAACCAGAGACATGACTGTTAACGTGTTGACTCTACCTAGTATAAGAACCAGAGACATGACTGTTAACGTGTTGACTCTACCTAGTATAAGAACCAGAGACATGACTGTTAACGTGTTGACTCTACCTAGTATAAGAACCAGAGACATGGCTGTTAACATGTTGACTCTCTCCTCTACCTAGTATAAGAACCAGAGACATGACTGTTAACGTGTTGACTCTCTCCTCTACCTAGTATAAGAACCAGAGACATGACTGTTAATATGTTGACTCTACCTAGTATAAGAACCAGAGACATGACTGTTAACGTGTTGACTCTCTCCTCTACCTAGTATAAGAACCAGAGACATGACTGTTAATGTGATGACTCTCTCCTCTACCTAGTATAAGAACCAGAGACATGACTGTTAACGTGTTGACTCTACCTAGTATAAGAACCAGAGACATGACTGTTAACGTGTTGACTCTACCTAGTATAAGAACCAGAGACATGACTGTTAACATGTTGACTCTACCTAGTATAAGAACCAGAGACATGACTGTTAACGTGTTGACTCTACCTAGTATAAGAACCAGAGACATGACTGTTAACATGTTGACTCTCTCCTCTACCTAGTATAAGAACCAGAGACATGACTGTTAACGTGTTGACTCTCTCCTCTACCTAGTATAAGAACCAGAGACATGACTGTTAATGTGTTGACTCTCTCCTCTACCTAGTATAAGAACCAGAGACATGACTGTTAACGTGTTGACTCTACCTAGTATAAGAACCAGAGACATGACTGTTAACATGTTGACTCTCTCCTCTACCTAGTATAAGAACCAGAGACATGACTGTTAATGTGATGACTCTCTCCTCTACCTAGTATAAGAACCAGAGACATGACTGTTAACATGTTGACTCTACCTAGTATAAGAACCAGAGACATGACTGTTGACTCTCTCCTCTACCTAGTATAAGAACCAGAGACATGACTGTTAACATGTTGACTCTCTCCTCTACCTAGTATAAGAACCAGAGACATGACTGTTAACGTGTTGACTCTCTCCTCTACCTAGTATAAGAACCAGAGACATGACTGTTAACGTGTTGACTCTCTCCTCTACCTAGTATAAGAACCAGAGACATGACTGTTAACGTGTTGACTCTACCTAGTATAAGAACCAGAGACATGACTGTTAACGTGTTGACTCTACCTAGTATAAGAACCAGAGACATGACTGTTAACATGTTGACTCTACCTAGTATAAGAACCAGAGACATGACTGTTAACGTGTTGACTCTACCTAGTATAAGAACCAGAGACATGACTGTTAACGTGTTGACTCTACCTAGTATAAGAACCAGAGACATGACTGTTAATGTGTTGACTCTACCTAGTATAAGAACCAGAGACATGACTGTTAACGTGTTGACTCTACCTAGTATAAGAACCAGAGACATGACTGTTAACGTGTTGACTCTACCTAGTATAAGAACCAGAGACATGACTGTTGACTCTCTCCTCTACCTAGTATAAGAACCAGAGACATGACTGTTGACTCTCTCCTCTACCTAGTATAAGAACCAGAGACATGACTGTTAACGTGTTGACTCTCTCCTCTACCTAGTATAAGAACCAGAGACATGACTGTTAACGTGTTGACTCTCTCCTCTACCTAGTATAAGAACCAGAGACATGGCTGTTAATGTGTTGACTCTCTCCTCTACCTAGTATAAGAACCAGAGACATGACTGTTAACATGTTGACTCTCTCCTCTACCTAGTATAAGAACCAGAGACATGACTGTTAACGTGTTGACTCTACCTAGTATAAGAACCAGAGACATGACTGTTAATGTGTTGACTCTCTCCTCTACCTAGTATAAGAACCAGAGACATGACTGTTAACGTGTTGACTCTACCTAGTATAAGAACCAGAGACATGACTGTTGACTCTCTCCTCTACCTAGTATAAGAACCAGAGACATGACTGTTAACGTGTTGACTCTCTCCTCTACCTAGTATAAGAACCAGAGACATGACTGTTAACGTGTTGACTCTCTCCTCTACCTAGTATAAGAACCAGAGACATGACTGTTAATGTGTTGACTCTACCTAGTATAAGAACCAGAGACATGACTGTTAATGTGTTGACTCTCTCCTCTACCTAGTATAAGAACCAGAGACATGACTGTTAACGTGTTGACTCTACCTAGTATAAGAACCAGAGACATGACTGTTAACATGTTGACTCTCTCCTCTACCTAGTATAAGAACCAGAGACATGACTGTTAATGTGTTGACTCTCTCCTCTACCTAGTATAAGAACCAGAGACATGACTGTTAACGTGTTGACTCTACCTAGTATAAGAACCAGAGACATGACTGTTAACGTGTTGACTCTCTCCTCTACCTAGTATAAGAACCAGAGACATGACTGTTAACGTGTTGACTCTACCTAGTATAAGAACCAGAGACATGACTGTTAACGTGTTGACTCTACCTAGTATAAGAACCAGAGACATGACTGTTGACTCTCTCCTCTACCTAGTATAAGAACCAGAGACATGACTGTTAACGTGTTGACTCTACCTAGTATAAGAACCAGAGACATGACTGTTAACATGTTGACTCTCTCCTCTACCTAGTATAAGAACCAGAGACATGACTGTTAACATGTTGACTCTACCTAGTATAAGAACCAGAGACATGACTGTTAACGTGTTGACTCTACCTAGTATAAGAACCAGAGACATGACTGTTAACATGTTGACTCTCTCCTCTACCTAGTATAAGAACCAGAGACATGACTGTTAACATGTTGACTCTCTCCTCTACCTAGTATAAGAACCAGAGACATGACTGTTAACGTGTTGACTCTACCTAGTATAAGAACCAGAGACATGACTGTTAACGTGTTGACTCTCTCCTCTACCTAGTATAAGAACCAGAGACATGACTGTTAACGTGTTGACTCTCTCCTCTACCTAGTATAAGAACCAGAGACATGACTGTTAACGTGTTGACTCTACCTAGTATAAGAACCAGAGACATGACTGTTAACATGTTGACTCTCTCCTCTACCTAGTATAAGAACCAGAGACATGACTGTTAATGTGTTGACTCTACCTAGTATAAGAACCAGAGACATGACTGTTGACTCTCCTCTACCTAGTATAAGAACCAGAGACATGACTGTTAACGTGTTGACTCTACCTAGTATAAGAACCAGAGACATGACTGTTAACATATAAGAACCAGAGACATGGCTGAACTGTTGACTCTCCCTCTACCTAGTATAAGAACCAGAGACATGACTGTTAACATGTTGACTCTACCTAGTATAAGAACCAGAGACATGACTGTTAACATGTTGACTCTACCTAGTATAAGAACCAGAGACATGACTGTTAACATGTTGACTCTACCTAGTATAAGAACCAGAGACATGACTGTTAACATGTTGACTCTACCTAGTATAAGAACCAGAGACATGACTGTTAACGTGTTGACTCTACCTAGTATAAGAACCAGAGACATGGCTGTTAACGTGTTGACTCTCTCCTCTACCTAGTATAAGAACCAGAGACATGACTGTTAACATGTTGACTCTACCTAGTATAAGAACCAGAGACATGACTGTTAACATGTTGACTCTACCTAGTATAAGAACCAGAGACATGACTGTTAACATGTTGACTCTACCTAGTATAAGAACCAGAGACATGACTGTTAACATGTTGACTCTACCTAGTATAAGAACCAGAGACATGACTGTTAACGTGTTGACTCTCTCCTCTACCTAGTATAAGAACCAGAGACATGACTGTTGACTCTCTCCTCTACCTAGTATAAGAACCAGAGACATGACTGTTAACGTGTTGACTCTACCTAGTATAAGAACCAGAGACATGACTGTTAACATGTTGACTCTACCTAGTATAAGAACCAGAGACATGACTGTTAACGTGTTGACTCTACCTAGTATAAGAACCAGAGACATGGCTGTTAACGTGTTGACTCTCTCCTCTACCTAGTATAAGAACCAGAGACATGACTGTTAACGTGTTGACTCTCTCCTCTACCTAGTATAAGAACCAGAGACATGACTGTTAACGTGTTGACTCTACCTAGTATAAGAACCAGAGACATGACTGTTAACATGTTGACTCTCTCCTCTACCTAGTATAAGAACCAGAGACATGACTGTTAACATGTTGACTCTCTCCTCTACCTAGTATAAGAACCAGAGACATGACTGTTAACATGTTGACTCTACCTAGTATAAGAACCAGAGACATGACTGTTAACATGTTGACTCTCTCCTCTACCTAGTATAAGAACCAGAGACATGACTGTTAACGTGTTGACTCTACCTAGTATAAGAACCAGAGACATGACTGTTAACGTGTTGACTCTCTCCTCTACCTAGTATAAGAACCAGAGACATGACTGTTAACGTGTTGACTCTACCTAGTATAAGAACCAGAGACATGACTGTTAACATGTTGACTCTCTCCTCTACCTAGTATAAGAACCAGAGACATGACTGTTAACATGTTGACTCTACCTAGTATAAGAACCAGAGACATGACTGTTAACGTGTTGACTCTACCTAGTATAAGAACCAGAGACATGACTGTTAACATGTTGACTCTACCTAGTATAAGAACCAGAGACATGACTGTTAACGTGTTGACTCTACCTAGTATAAGAACCAGAGACATGACTGTTGACTCTCTCCTCTACCTAGTATAAGAACCAGAGACATGACTGTTAACATGTTGACTCTCTCCTCTACCTAGTATAAGAACCAGAGACATGACTGTTAATGTGTTGACTCTCTCCTCTACCTAGTATAAGAACCAGAGACATGACTGTTAATGTGTTGACTCTACCTAGTATAAGAACCAGAGACATGACTGTTAACATGTTGACTCTACCTAGTATAAGAACCAGAGACATGACTGTTAACATGTTGACTCTACCTAGTATAAGAACCAGAGACATGACTGTTAACATGTTGACTCTCTCCTCTACCTAGTATAAGAACCAGAGACATGACTGTTAATGTGTTGACTCTCTCCTCTACCTAGTATAAGAACCAGAGACATGACTGTTAACATGTTGACTCTACCTAGTATAAGAACCAGAGACATGGCTGTTAACATGTTGACTCTACCTAGTATAAGAACCAGAGACATGACTGTTAACGTGTTGACTCTCTCCTCTACCTAGTATAAGAACCAGAGACATGGCTGTTAACGTGTTGACTCTACCTAGTATAAGAACCAGAGACATGACTGTTAACGTGTTGACTCTCTCCTCTACCTAGTATAAGAACCAGAGACATGACTGTTAACGTGTTGACTCTACCTAGTATAAGAACCAGAGACATGACTGTTAACATGTTGACTCTACCTAGTATAAGAACCAGAGACATGACTGTTAACATGTTGACTCTCTCCTCTACCTAGTATAAGAACCAGAGACATGACTGTTAACGTGTTGACTGTATAAGAACCAGAGACATGACTGTTGACTCTCTCCTCTACCTAGTATAAGAACCAGAGACATGACTGTTAACGTGTTGACTCTCTCCTCTACCTAGTATAAGAACCAGAGACATGACTGTTAACGTGTTGACTCTCTCCTCTACCTAGTATAAGAACCAGAGACATGACTGTTAACGTGTTGACTGTATAAGAACCAGAGACATGACTGTTAATGTGTTGACTCTACCTAGTATAAGAACCAGAGACATGACTGTTAACGTGTTGACTCTACCTAGTATAAGAACCAGAGACATGACTGTTAATGTGTTGACTCTCTCCTCTACCTAGTATAAGAACCAGAGACATGACTGTTAACGTGTTGACTCTCTCCTCTACCTAGTATAAGAACCAGAGACATGACTGTTAACGTGTTGACTCTACCTAGTATAAGAACCAGAGACATGACTGTTAACATGTTGACTCTCTCCTCTACCTAGTATAAGAACCAGAGACATGACTGTTAATGTGTTGACTCTCTCCTCTACCTAGTATAAGAACCAGAGACATGACTGTTAACGTGTTGACTCTACCTAGTATAAGAACCAGAGACATGACTGTTAACGTGTTGACTCTCTCCTCTACCTAGTATAAGAACCAGAGACATGACTGTTAACGTGTTGACTCTACCTAGTATAAGAACCAGAGACATGACTGTTAACGTGTTGACTCTACCTAGTATAAGAACCAGAGACATGACTGTTGACTCTCTCCTCTACCTAGTATAAGAACCAGAGACATGACTGTTAACATGTTGACTCTCTCCTCTACCTAGTATAAGAACCAGAGACATGACTGTTAACATGTTGACTCTACCTAGTATAAGAACCAGAGACATGACTGTTAACGTGTTGACTCTACCTAGTATAAGAACCAGAGACATGACTGTTAACATGTTGACTCTCTCCTCTACCTAGTATAAGAACCAGAGACATGACTGTTAACATGTTGACTCTCTCCTCTACCTAGTATAAGAACCAGAGACATGACTGTTGACTCTCTCCTCTACCTAGTATAAGAACCAGAGACATGACTGTTAACGTGTTGACTCTACCTAGTATAAGAACCAGAGACATGACTGTTAACGTGTTGACTCTCTCCTCTACCTAGTATAAGAACCAGAGACATGACTGTTGACTCTCCTCTACCTAGTATAAGAACCAGAGACATGACTGTTAACGTGTTGACTCTACCTAGTATAAGAACCAGAGACATGACTGTTGACTCTCCTCTACCTAGTATAAGAACCAGAGACATGGCTGTTAACGTGTTGACTCTCTCCTCTACCTAGTATAAGAACCAGAGACATGACTGTTAACGACTCTCTCCTCTACCTAGTATAAGAACCAGAGACATGACTGTTAACATGTTGACTCTACCTAGTATAAGAACCAGAGACATGACTGTTAACATGTTGACTCTACCTAGTATAAGAACCAGAGACATGACTGTTAACATGTTGACTCTACCTAGTATAAGAACCAGAGACATGACTGTTAACGTGTTGACTCTCTCCTCTACCTAGTATAAGAACCAGAGACATGGCTGTTAATGTGTTGACTCTCTCCTCTACCTAGTATAAGAACCAGAGACATGGCTGTTAACATGTTGACTCTCTCCTCTACCTAGTATAAGAACCAGAGACATGACTGTTAACATGTTGACTCTACCTAGTATAAGAACCAGAGACATGGCTGTTAACGTGTTGACTCTACCTAGTATAAGAACCAGAGACATGGCTGTTAACATGTTGACTCTCTCCTCTACCTAGTATAAGAACCAGAGACATGACTGTTGACTCTCTCCTCTACCTAGTATAAGAACCAGAGACATGACTGTTAACGTGTTGACTCTACCTAGTATAAGAACCAGAGACATGACTGTTAACGTGTTGACTCTACCTAGTATAAGAACCAGAGACATGACTGTTAACATGTTGACTCTCTCCTCTACCTAGTATAAGAACCAGAGACATGACTGTTAACATGTTGACTCTCTCCTCTACCTAGTATAAGAACCAGAGACATGACTGTTAACATGTTGACTCTACCTAGTATAAGAACCAGAGACATGACTGTTAACATGTTGACTCTACCTAGTATAAGAACCAGAGACATGACTGTTAACATGTTGACTCTCTCCTCTACCTAGTATAAGAACCAGGACATGACTGTTAACGTGTTGACTCTACCTAGTATAAGAACCAGAGACATGACTGTTAACGTGTTGACTCTCTCCTCTACCTAGTATAAGAACCAGAGACATGACTGTTAACATGTTGACTCTCTCCTCTACCTAGTATAAGAACCAGAGACATGACTGTTAACGTGTTGACTCTACCTAGTATAAGAACCAGAGACATGACTGTTAACGTGTTGACTCTCTCCTCTACCTAGTATAAGAACCAGAGACATGACTGTTAACGTGTTGACTCTCTCCTCTACCTAGTATAAGAACCAGAGACATGGCTGTTAACGTGTTGACTCTACCTAGTATAAGAACCAGAGACATGACTGTTAACGTGTTGACTCTCTCCTCTACCTAGTATAAGAACCAGAGACATGACTGTTAACGTGTTGACTCTACCTAGTATAAGAACCAGAGACATGACTGTTAACATGTTGACTCTACCTAGTATAAGAACCAGAGACATGACTGTTAACATGTTGACTCTCTCCTCTACCTAGTATAAGAACCAGAGACATGACTGTTAACGTGTTGACTCTCTCCTCTACCTAGTATAAGAACCAGAGACATGACTGTTGACTCTCTCCTCTACCTAGTATAAGAACCAGGATGGATGCTCGTATTAGTGTCTGTGGTACAGACCCGTTATAACAGACCCACTATAACAGACCCACTATAACAGACCCACTATAACAGACCCACTATAACAGACCCACTATAACAGACCCGCTATAACAGACCCGCTATAACAGACCCGCTATAACAGACCCGCTATAACAGACCCGCTATAACAGACCTGCTATAACAGACCCACTATAACAGACCCACTATAACAGACCCACTATAACAGACCCACTATAACAGAACCAGTAGACCCACTATAACAGACCCGCTATAACAGACCCGCTATAACAGACCCGCTATAACAGACCCGCTATAACAGACCCGCTATAACAGACCCACTATAACAGACCCACTATAACAGACCCACTATAACAGACCCGCTTTAACAGACCCAGTAGACCCACTATAACAGACCCGCTTTAACAGAACCAGTAGACCCACTATAACGGAACCTGTAGACCCGCTATAACAGAACCAGTAGACCCTCTATAACAGAACCAGTAGACCCTCTATAACAGAACCAGTAGACCCTCTATAACAGAACCAGTAGACCCTCTATAACGGAACCAGTAGACCCTCTATAACAGAACCAGTAGATCCTCTATAACAGAACCAGTAGACCCTCTATAACAGAACCAGTAGACCCTCTATAACAGAACCTGTAGACCCGCTATAACAGAACCAGTAGACCCTCTATAACAGAACCAGTAGACCCTCTATAACAGAACCAGTAGACCCTCTATAACAGAACCAGTAGACCCACTATAACAGACCCGCTATAACAAAACCAGTAGATCCACTATAACAGACCCACTATAACAGACCCGCTATAACAGAACCAGTAGACCCTCTATAACAGACCCTCTAGAACAGAACCAGTAGACCCTCTATAACAGAACCAGTAGACCCTCTATAACAGAACCAGTAGACCCTCTATAACAGATCCAGTAGACCCTCTATAACAGAACCAGTAGACCCTCTATAACAGACCCTCTATAACAGAACCAGTAGACCCTCTATAACAGAACCAGTAGACCCTCTATAACAGAACCAGTAGACCCTCTATAACAGAACCAGTAGACCCTCTATAACAGAACCTGTGGATCCTCTATAACAGAACCAGTGGACCCTCTATAACAGACCCTCTATAACAGACCCTCTATAACAGAACCAGTAGACCCTCTATAACAGAACCTGTAGACCCTCTATAACAGAACCAGTAGACCCTCTATAACAGAACCAGTAGACCCTCTATAACAGAACCAGTAGACCCTCTATAACAGAACCAGTAGACCCTCTATAACAGAACCAGTAGACCCTCTATAACAGACTCGCTATAACAGAACCAGTAGACCCTCTATAACAGAACCTATTGAAGTACAATACTAGTTATGGTTTTGACATGGTGTGTGTGTGTGTGTGTGTGTGTGTGTGTGTGTGTGTGTGTGTGTGTGTGTGTGTGTGTGTGTGTGTTTCCCAGGAGGGCTTCGACAAGGCCCTGGAGGAGGCAGGAGGTAAGCTGGTGGTGGTGGACTTCACAGCCACGTGGTGCGGCCCCTGTCAGAGCATCGCTCCTTTCTTCAAGGTGACCTTCTAACCCACCTTGTATTTCAATAGCAGACACTTACTGCACTTTCTACAGGGTGTTGGGATGTGGAGTTAAAATTATCTGACCTCATTTCCCTCTTCTTCTCTAAATCCTCCTTTCTCTTCATCCTCTCTCCTCTCGGTCCTCATCCTCTCTGTCTGTCTGTCTGTCTGTCTGTCTGTCTGTCTGTCTGTCTGTCTGTCTGTCTGTCTGTCTGTCTGTCTGTCTGTCTGTCTGTCTGTCTGTCTGTCTGTCTGTCTGTCTGTCTGTCTGTCTCTCTCTCTGTCTCTCTCTCTGTCTCTCTCTCTCTTTCTCTCTCTGTCTCTCTCTCTGTCTGTCTCTCTCTCCATCTCTCTCTCTCTGTCTGTCTGTCTCTGTCTGTCTCTCTCTGTCTCTCTCTCTCTCTCTCTCTCTCTCTCTCTCTCTCTCTCTCTCTCTGTCTCTGTCTGTTTCTCTCTCTGTCTGTCTCTCTCTCGGTCTCTCTCTCTCTGTCTCTCTCTGTCTCTCTCTCTCTCTCTCTCTGTCTGTCTCTCTCTCCGTCTCTCTCTCTGTCTGTCTCTCACTCTGTCTCTCTGTCTCTCTCTCTCTCTTTCTATCTCTGTCTCTCTCTGTCTCTTTCTCTCTCTGTCTCTCTCTGTCTCTCTCTGTCTCCAGGGTCTGTCTGAGAATTATCAGAGTGTGGTCTTCCTGAAGGTTGACGTGGACGACGCACCGGTGAGCAACAGATCTGGGATCAGCCATCTGCCCTTAATCACAGCCTTTATCCATACAGCAACATTATTAACAGATCTGGGATCAGCCATCTGCCCATGATCACAGCCTTTATCCATACAGCAACATTATTAACAGATCTGGGATCAGCCATCTGCCCATGATCACAGCCTTTATCCATACAGCAACATTATTAACAGATCTGGGATCAGCCACCTGCCCTTAATCACAGCCTTTATCCATACAGCAACATTATTAACAGATCTGGGATCAGCCATCTGCCCACAGCCTTTACAGCAACACTGGTCTGATGTAACCAACTTGTCTCTGTCCTTTCTCTCTCTCTTTTTCTCTGTTGCTCTTGGTCCTCTGTCCCTTCCCTTTCTCTCTCTCCTCCCTCGCTCTCCTTCTATCTCTCTGTCCCTTCCCTTTCTCTCTCTCCTCCCTCGCTCTCCTTCTATCTCTCTGTCCCTTCCCTTTCTCTCTCTCCTCCCTCGCTCTCCTTCTATCTCTCTGTCCCTCTCTCTCTCTCTCGTTCTGTTTCTCTCTCCTCCCTCTCTGTCCTTGTCTCTGTCTCCCCCTCATCCCTCTGTCTCTCTCCCTCTTTCTCTCTCCCTCTGTCTCCCTCTGTCTCCCTCTGTCTCCCCATCCTCCCTCTGTCACTCTCCTCCCTCTGTCTCCCCCTCCTCCCTCTGTCTCCCCCTCCTCCCTCTGTCTCCCCCTCCTCCCTCTGTCTCTCTCTCCTCCCTCTCTGTCTCCCCCTCCTCCCTCTGTCTCTCTCTCCTCCCTCTGTCTCCCCCTCCTCCCTCTGTCTCCCCCTCCTCCCTCTGTCTCCCTCTCCTCCCTCTGTCTCCCCCTCCTCCCTCTGTCTCTCTCTCCTCCCTCTCTGTCTCCCCCTCCTCCCTCTCTGTCTCCCCCTCCTCCCTCTGTCTCCCTCTCCTCCCTCTGTCTCCCCCTCCTCCCTCCCTCTCTCTCTCCTCCCTCTCTGTCTCCCCCTCCTCCCTCCCTCTCTATCTCCCCCTCCTCCCTCCCTCTCCGTCTCCCCCTCCTCCCTCCCTCTCCGTCTCCCCCTCCTCCCTCCCTCTCCGTCTCCCCCTCCTCCCTCCCTCTCCGTCTCCCCCTCCTCCCTCTCCGTCTCCCCCCCCCTCCCTCTCCGTCTCCCCCTCCTCCGTCTCCCCCCTGTCTCCCCCTCCTCCCTCTCCGTCTCCCCCTCCTCCCTTTCCGTCTCCCCCTCCTCCCTCTCCGTCTCCCCCTCCTCCCTCTCCGTCTCCCTCTCTGTCTCCCCCTCCTCCCTCTCTGTCTCCCCCTCCTCCCTTTCTGTCTCCCCCTCCTCCCTCTCTGTCTCCCCCTCCTCCCTCTCTGTCTCCCCCCCTCCCTCTCTGTCTCCCCCTCCTCCCTCTCTGTCTCCCCCTCCTCCCTCTCTGTCTCCCCCTCCTCCCTCTCTGTCTCCCCCTCCTCCCTCTCTGTCTCCCCCTCCTCCCTCTCTGTCTCCCCCTCCTCCCTCTCTGTCTCCCCCTCCTCCCTCTCTGTCTCCCCCTCCTCCCTCTCTGTCTCCCCCTCCTCCCTCTCCGTCTCCCCCTCCTCCCTCTCCGTCTCCCCCCTCCTCCCTCTCTGTCTCCCCCTCCTCCCTCTCTGTCTCCCCCCTCCTCCCTCTCCGTCTCCCCCTCCTCCCTCTCCGTCTCCCCCTCCTCCCTCTCTGTCTCCCCCTCCTCCCTCTCTGTCTCCCCCTCCTCCCTCTCCGTCTCCCCCTCCTCCCTCTCCGTCTCCCCCTCCTCCCTCTCTGTCTCCCCCTCCTCCCTCTCCGTCTCCCCCTCCTCCCTTTCTGTCTCCCCCTCCTCCCTTTCTGTCTCCCCCTCCTCCCTCTCTGTCTCCCCTCCTCCCTCTCTGTCTCCCCCTCCTCCCTCTCTGTCTCCCCCTCCTCCCTTTCTCCAGGATGTGGCCAGTTTCTGTGACATCAAGTGTATGCCAACATTCCACTTCTACAAGAACCAGAAGAAGGTAGGAGGAGTCTGCTGGTAGTCTTAAAGAGACAGTTCCTAATTTAAACTGGAAGGTAGGAGGAGTCTGCTGGTAGTCTTAAAGAGACAGTTCCTAATTTAAACTGGAAGGTAGGAGGAGTCTGCTGGTAGTCTTAAAGAGACAGTTCCTAATTTAAACTGGAAGGTAGGAGGAGTCTGCTGGTAGTCTTAAAGAGACAGTTCCTAATTTAAACTGGAAGGTAGGAGGAGTCTGCTGGTAGTCTTAAAGAGACTTCCTAATTTAAACTGGAAGGTAGGAGGAGTCTGCTGGTAGTCTTAAAGAGACAGTTCCTAATTTAAACTGGAAGGTAGGAGGAGTCTGCTGGTAGTCTTAAAGAGACAGTTCCTAATTTAAACTGGAAGGTAGGAGGAGTCTGCTTCTTAAAGAGACAGTTCCTAATTTAAACTGGAAGGTAGGAGGAGTCTGCTGGTAGTCTTAAAGAGACAGTTCCTAATTTAAACTGGAAGGTAGGAGTCTGCTGGTAGTCTTAAAGAGACAGTTCCTAATTTAAACTGGAAGGTAGGAGGAGTCTGCTGGTAGTCTTAAAGAGACAGTTCCTAATTTAAACTGGAAGGTAGGAGGAGTCTGCTGGTAGTCTTAAAGAGACAGTTCCTAATTTAAACTGGAAGGTAGGAGGAGTCTGCTGGTAGTCTTAAAGAGACAGTTCCTAATTTAAACTGGAAGGTAGGAGGAGTCTGCTGGTAGTCTTAAAGAGACAGTTCCTAATTTAAACTGGAAGGTAGGAGGAGTCTGCTGGTAGTCTTAAAGAGACAGTTCCTAATTTAAACTGGAAGGTAGGAGGAGTCTGCTGGTAGTCTTAAAGAGACAGTTCCTAATTTAAACTGGAAGGTAGGAGGAGTCTGCTGGTAGTCTTAAAGAGACAGTTCCTAATTTAAACTGGAAGGTAGGAGGAGTCTGCTGGTAGTCTTAAAGAGACAGTTCCTAATTTAAACTGGAAGGTAGGAGGAGTCTGCTGGTAGTCTTAAAGAGACAGTTCCTAATTTAAACTGGAAGGTAGGAGGAGTCTGCTGGTAGTCTTAAAGAGACAGTTCCTAATTTAAACTGGAAGGTAGGAGGAGTCTGCTGGTAGTCTTAAAGAGACAGATCCTAATTTAAACTGGAAGGTAGGAGGAGTCTGCTGGTAGTCTTAAAGAGACAGTTCCTAATTTAAACTGGAAGGTAGGAGGAGTCTGCTGGTAGTCTTAAAGAGACAGTTCCTAATTTAAACTGGAAGGTAGGAGGAGTCTGCTGGTAGTCTTAAAGAGACAGTTCCTAATTTAAACTGGAAGGTAGGAGGAGTCTGCTGGTAGTCTTAAAGAGACAGTTCCTAATTTAAACTGGAAGGTAGGAGGAGTCTGCTGGTAGTCTTAAAGAGACAGTTCCTAATTTAAACTGGAAGGTAGGAGGAGTCTGCTGGTAGTCTTAAAGAGACAGTTCCTAATTTAAACTGGAAGGTAGGAGGAGTCTGCTGGTAGTCTTAAAGAGACAGTTCCTAATTTAAACTGGAAGGTAGGAGGAGTCTGCTGGTAGTCTTAAAGAGACAGTTCCTAATTTAAACTGGAAGGTAGGAGTCTGCTGGTAGTCTTAAAGAGACAGATCCTAATTTAAACTGGAAGGTAGGAGGAGTCTGCTGGTAGTCTTAAAGAGACAGTTCCTAATTTTAACTGGAAGTTAGGAGTCTGCTGGTATTAAGGTAGGAGGAGTCTGCTGGTAGTAAGGTAGGAGGAGTCTGCTGGTAGTCTTAAAGAGACAGTTCCTCATTTTAACTGGAAGGTAGGAGTCTGCTGGTATTAAGGTAGGAGGAGTCTGCTGGTAGTAAGGTAGGAGGAGTCTGCTGGTAGTCTTAAAGAGACAGTTCCTCATTTTAACTGGAAGGTAGGAGTCTGCTGGTATTAAGGTAGGAGGAGTCTGCTGGTAGTAAGGTAGGAGGAGTCTGCTGGTAGTCTTAAAGAGACAGTTCCTCATTTTAACTGGAAGGTAGGAGTCTGGTAGTCTTATGTCCTTAGCTGGTAGGCTTAAAGGTTAGGTGATTGATTGATAAATGTATTTGTTGATTTGTTGAACAACTGATTTGATTGGTTGTTGTGTTCCAGGTGGAGGAGTTCTCAGGGTCCAATCAGGCCAAACTGGAGGAGCTGGTCAACACTCACAAATAAACACACACCCGTCTGTCTCCTCTCCTCTCTTTCACCTGTCTCAATTCACCTGAGGACGCCCCAAAGCCTTCCACCCTGTCCTCAACTGATTTGACAGGATGCCTGAATGCCTTCCACCCAATCCTCCCTTTCTCTTCCCCCAATCTACATAGAATCTGCCTTCCACCCAATCCTCCCTTTCTCTTCCCCAATCTACATAGAATCTGCCTTCCACCCAATCCTCCCTTTCTTTCCCCCAATCTACATAGAATCTGCCTTCCACCCAATCCTCCCTTTCTCTTCCCCCAATCTACATAGAATCTGCCTTCCACCCAATCCTCCCTTTCTCTTCCCCCAATCTACATAGAATCTGCCTTCCACCCAATCCTCCCTTTCTCTTCCCCCAATCTACATAGAATCTGCCTTCCACCCAATCCTCCCTTTCTCTTCCCCAATCTACATAGAATCTGCCTTCCACCCAATCCTCCCTTTCTCTTCCCCCAATCTACATAGAATCTGCCTTCCACCCAATCCTCCCTTTCTCTTCCCCAATCTACATAGAATCTGCCTTCCACCCAATCCTCCCTTTCTCTTCCCCCAATCTACATAGAATCTGCCTTCCACCCAATCCTCCCTTTCTCTTCCCCCAATCTACATAGAATCTGCCTTCCACCCAATCCTCCCTTTCTCTTCCCCCAATCTACATAGAATCTGCCTTCCACCCAATCCTCCCTTTCTCTTCCCCCAATCTACATAGAATCTGCCTTCCACCCAATCCTCCCTTTCTCTTCCCCAATCTACATAGAATCTGCCTTCCACCCAATCCTCCCTTTCTCTTCCCCCAATCTACATAGAATCTGCCTTCCACCCAATCCTCCCTTTCTCTTCCCCCAATCTACATAGAATCTGCCTTCCACCCAATCCTCCCTTTCTCTTCCCCCAATCTACATAGAATCTGCCTTTCACCCAATCCTCCCTTTCTCTTCCCCCAATCTACATAGAATCTGCCTTCCACCCAATCCTCCCTTTCTCTTCCCCCAATCTACATAGAATCTGCCTTTCACCGTCCTCTGTTTTCCCTTCCCCTTCTCCCTGTCCCCCCCACCTCACCGGTCTCTCTCTCCCCCTGTCTCCCTCTCTCCCACCCCGGTTTCTCTCTCCCCTGTCTCCCTCCTCTCTCCCCCTGTCTCCCTCCTCTCTCCCTCTCTCCCACCCTGGTTTCCCCCCACCCCCACCCCACCGGTCTCTCTCCCCGTCTCCCTCCTCTCCCTCCTCTCTCCCCCCCCTGTCGCCCTCCTCTCCCCCCTGCCTCTCTCTCCTCCCCGTCTCTCCCCTCCCCCAGTTTCTCCCTCCTCTCTCCCCCTGTCTCCCTCTCTCCCCCTGTCGCCCTCCTCTCTCCCCCTGCCTCTCTCTCCTCCCCCGTCTCCCCCCCCAGTTTCTCCCTCCTCTCCCTCCTCTCTCCCCCTGTCTCCCTCTCCCCCCCCGTCTCCCTCTCCCCCCCGTCTCCCTCTCTCCCCGTCTCTCCCCCTCCCCCTGGTTTCTCCCTCCCCGTCTCTCCCCCCCTCCCTCCCTCTCCGTCTCTCCCCCTCCCCCGGTCTCTCTCCCCGTCTCCCCCCAGTTTCTCCCTCCCCGTCTCTCCCCCCGTCTCCCCCGTCTCCCTCCCTCTCCGTCTCTCTCCTACCCAGGGATGGATCAATAATGTATAATAATAAACCATTTGTATTAAAATGCTTTTTCTCTTTCCTTAAACTTATAAAATAAACGTATAAACTTATATTTTCATTCATTTACATCGTGCTATAAATGTATAATTAGTCTGTTTAAAAAATAATAATTGCCAAATCATTATGGGTTACATTCTACCATGTTATTACCACAGATACAGATATGACCGTCTAGAGTCCTTCTGCCAAACCTGATTGTTGTTGTCACACTGCCCCCTGCTGGTAGCACTGCAAAACATCACTCAATCAAATCCTGAAATAAAATATAAATCCACTTTTACCAGAAAAATCACATTATATGGGCTGAATACTTACATGAAGTGTATGGAGACTTTACATGACATAAATATGAATATATAATATAAACATTATTGGTTACATTCTACCATGTTATTACCACAGATACAGATATGACCGTCTAGAGTCCTTCTGCCAAACCTGATTGTGTTTTGTCACACTGCCCTCTGCTGGTAGCACTGCAAAACATCACTCAATCAAATCAAGAGTAGACTTTTACTGACTTGAAAGAATGTGAATGGAAGCCTGCGTGTAACAGGTATGAAATGGCGGGGCGCTAATAGCGTTTCAATCGGTGACGTCACTCGCTCTGAAACCTGTAACTAGTTTTAGTTTTCCGGTCCTCTCTCCTCCTCGCAACCAACCAACCAACCGCGGCCGCGGGCGGCAGAGCGAAGGGGCGGAGCAACAACTACTTCAAGGTCTCGGAGCTAGTGACGTCACTGATTTTTGAAACGCTGTTTAGTATAAACTTACAAAAGATTTTAAAAACGTTTTTTTTTTTTCAATTGAACCTTTTATTTAACTAGTCAGTTAAAAACATTATTAATTATTATTAATAATTATTATATTATTAACATATTAGTCTTATTTACAATGACTGCCTAACGGTTAACCTAACAGTGGGTTTAACTGCCTTGTTCAGGGTACTTGTCCGTTCGGGATTCGACCCAGCAACCTTTCGGTTAGTGACCCAACGCACACTAACCACTAGGCTACCAGCCACACCGTTCACACACAGTTCATATGAGGAAATCAGTCCATTTAAATAAATTCATGAGACCCCTAATCTGTATGAAATGGAACAGAACTGTGGTACACGTCGATCCAGAGCATCCCAAACATGCTCGATGGGTGACATGTCTGGTGAGTACGCGGGCCACGGAAGAACTGGGACGTTTTCAGCTTCCAGGAATTCTGTCCAGATCCTTTATCAGTGTGAAACATGAGGTGATGGATCTCGTCACGGTGTCTCTGTGTGTTCAAATTGCCATCGATAAACGCAATTGTGTTTGTTGTCCGTAGGTTATGCTCAGTGGTGTAAAAATCCTTAAAAGTACTAAAGTTGTTTTTTGGGGGGTATCTTTACTTTAACTATATTTTTTTACAACTTTTACTTCACTACATTACTAAAGAAAATAATGTACTTTTTACTTTACATTTTCCCTGACACCCAAAATGTACTTGTGGCATTACAACAGGACAGGAAAATGGTCTAATTCACACACTTACCAAGAGAACATCACTGGTCATCCCTACTGTCTCTGATCTGGAGGACTCACTAAACAGAGAACATCCCTGGCCATCTCTACTGCCTCTGATCTGGTGGACTCACTAAACAGAGAACATCCCTGGTCATCCCTACTGCCTCTGATCTCGAGGACTCACTAAACAGAGAACATCCCTGGTCATCTACTGCCTCTGATCTGAAGGACTCACTAAACAGAGAACATCCCTGGTCATCCCTACTGCCTCTGATCTGGAGGACTCACTAAACAGAGAACATCCCTGGTCATCCCTACTGCCTCTGATCTGGAGGACTCACTAAACAGAGAACATCCCTGGCCATCTCTACTGCCTCTGATCTGGTGGACTCACTAAACAGAGAACATCCCTGGTCATCCCTACTGCCTCTGATCTGGAGGACTCACTAAACAGAGAACATCACTGGTCATCCCTACTGCCTCTGATCTGGAGGACTCACTAAACAGAGAACATCCCTATCTCTACTGCCTCTGATCTGGTGGACTCACTAAACAGAGAACATCCCTGGTCATCCCTACTGCCTCTGATCTCGAGGACTCACTAAACAGAGAACATCCCTGGTCATCTACTGCCTCTGATCTGAAGGACTCACTAAACAGAGAACATCCCTGGTCATCCCTACTGCCTCTGATCTGGAGGACTCACTAAACAGAGAACATCCCTGGTCATCCCTACTGCCTCTGATCTGGAGGACTCACTAAACAGAGAACATCCCTGGCCATCTCTACTGCCTCTGATCTGGTGGACTCACTAAACAGAGAACATCCCTGGTCATCCCTACTGCCTCTGATCTGGTGGACTCACTAAACAGAGAACATCCCTGGTCATCTACTGCCTCTGATCTGAAGGACTCACTAAACAGAGAACATCCCTGGTCATCCCTACTGCCTCTGATCTGGAGGACTCACTAAACATGTTTGAACCTCCCTGGTCATCCCTACTGTCTCTGATCTGGAGGACTCACTAAACAGAGAACCTCCCTGGTCATCTCTACTGTCTGATCTGGGGACTCACTAAACAGAGAACCTCCCTGGTCATCCCTAATGTCTCTGATCTGGAGGACTCACTACAGAGAACATCCCTGGTCATCCCTACTGCCTCTGATCTGGTGGACTGGATAAACAGAGAACATCCCTGGTCATCCCTACTGCCTCTGATCTGGAGGACTCACTAAACAGAGAACCTCCCTGGTCATCCCTACTGTCTCTGATCTGGAGGACTCACTAAGCAGAGAACATCCCTGGTCATCCCTACTGCCTCTGATCTGGTGGACTCACTAAACAGAGAACATCCCTGGTCATCCCTACTGCCTCTGATCTGGAGGACTCACTAAACAGAGAACCTCCCTGGTCATCCCTACTGTCTCTGATCTGGAGGACTCACTAAACAGTGAATCTCCCTGGTCATCCCTACTGTCTCTGATCTGGAGGACTCAGAATCCCTGGTCATCCCTACTGCCTCTGATCTGGAGGACTCACTAAACAGAGAACCTCCCTGGTCATCCCTACTGTCTCTGATCTGGAGGACTCACTAAACAGAGAACCTCCCTGGTCATCTCTATGGATCTGGAGGACTCACTAAACAGAGAACCTCCCTGGTCATCCCTACTGTCTCTGATCTGGAGGAATGGAGAACATCCCTGGTCATCCCTACTGCCTCTGATCTGGTGGACTCACTAAACAGAGAACATCCCTGGTCATCCCTACTGCCTCTGATCTGGAGGACTCACTAAACAGAGAACCTCCTGGTCATCCCTACTGTCTCTGATCTGGAGGACTCAGAATGGATACATCCCTGGTCATCCCTAGCCTCTGATCTGGAGGACTCACTAAACAGAGAATCCCTGGATAGTAACTGCCTCTGATCTGGAGGACTCAACTAAACAGAGAACCTCCCTGGTCATCCCTACTGTCTCTGATCTGGAGGACTCACTAAACAGAGAACATCCCTGGTCATCCCTATGCCTAGATCTGGAGGACTCACTAAACAGAGAACATCCCTGGTCATCCCTAATGGTAGATCTGGAGGACTCACTAAACAGTCCCTACTGCCTCTGATCTGATGGACTCACTAAACAGAGAACATCCCTACTGCCTCTGATCTGGAGGACTCACTAAACAGAGAACATCTCTGGTCATCCCTACTGCCTCTGATCTGGAGGACTCACTAAACAGAGAACATCCCTGGTCATCCCTACTGCCTCTGATCTGGAGGACTCACTAAACAGAGAACATCCCTACTGCCTCTGATCTGGAGGACTCACATTAAAAGAGAACATCCCTACTGCCTCTGATCTGATGGAGTCACTAAACAGAGAACATCCCTACTGCCTCTGATCTGGAGGACTCACTAAACAGAGAACATCTCTGGTCATCCCTATGGATCTCCACCTGTACATGATGTTTGAGATGTGTTCCTGTTCAACACTAATGACAGGATAGTAACAGTGTTGGGGTACCAACCTAATGGTAGAATGGATAGTAACAGTGTTGGGGTACCAACCTAATGGTAGAATGGATAGTAACAGTGTTGGGGTACCAACCTAATGGTAGAATGGATAGTAACAGTGTTGGGGTACCAACCTAATGGTAGAATGGATAGTAACAGTGTTGGGGTACCAACCTAATGGTAGAATGGATAGTAACAGTGTTCTGGTACCAACCTAATGGTAGAATGGATAGTAACAGTGTTGGGGTACCAACCTAATGGTAGAATGGATAGTAACAGTGTTGGGGTACCAACCTAATGGTAGAATGGATAGTAACAGTGTTGGGGTACCAACCTAATGGTAGAATGGATAGTAACAGTGTTGGGGTACCAACCTAATGGTAGAATGGATAGTAACAGTGTTCTGGTACCAACCTAATGGTAGAATGGATAGTAACAGTGTTGGGGTACCAACCTAATGGTAGAATGGATAGTAACAGTGTTGGGGTATCAACCTAATGGTAGAATGGATAGTAACAGTGTTGATCCTCATCCTAGACCAATTAAATATAGTTGTTGGTTCCTAACATGGTTCCATTGTGCTCTTGTTTGAGTTTTAACATTATAAAGAGAAAGTATTCTGTTTCTGGGTAGTTTATTACATACACACCTGTTACAAAGATACCTGTTGCATTCACACCTGTTACATGATCATTCATACACACATCTGCTAGGATCATAACACACCTGTTCAGAAATACCAGACAAAGAATATAAAAGGGGTGACCAAGATCCAATCATGGACTGAGATTACAGTTAAACTGCACACACACAGGAAACTTGCTTTATATGTGAGGTAACCAATCAGAAAGCTAGTTGATGCCGTATGAACCTAAAGTGGTCTTGGTGATATCAACCCTCCTCCCAGAGAGCTACTGGGTCTGCAGGCTTTTGCTTCAGCCCTGCTCTAACACACCTCATTCTGCCAGTCAAGGTTCTGATTAGACTGATTAGTAGAATCAGGTGTGTTAGAGCAGGGTCGGTGTAAAAGCCTGCACGGCCAGTAGTATCTGTCCAGGAGTAGGTTTGGCCATCCCGTTTTAATTCTACATATTCCTCTATCTCCATGGTAACCCCTGAGCATGACCCTCGACCTTTACTGATCAGCCAAAGCTGTCCCAAATGCATCCTATTCCCTATAGAGAGCCCTATGGGCCCTGGTCATATTAGTGCACTCCATAGGGAATAGGGCGAAGCAGTACATTATATAAGGAGGAGGGTGCTATTTGAGGGTGTGACCATAGACAACAGTCAGAGTTTGTGTGATTGTCTCTGGTTTAGAGGTGACAGTCTTGTGTGCCAAGATGAGGGGGAGAGGGGAGTCTAGAGCTGTGTTCAAATACCCATACTAACATCCTGAATATTACATACTTAATGAGTATATTACATACTATTAGTTTATTTTAGTATACTGTATATTACATACTTAATGAGTATATACTACATACTATTAGTTTATTTTAGTATACTGTATATTACATACTATTAGTTAATTTTAGTATACTGTATACTACATAATATTAGTTTATTTTAGTATACTATATACTACATACTATTAGTTTATTTTAGTATACTATATACTACATACTATTAGTTAATTTTAGTATACTATATACTACATACTTAATGAGTATATACTACATACTATTAGTTCATTTTAGTATACTATATACTACATAATATTAGTTTATTTTAGTATACTGTATACTACATAATATTAGTTTATTTTAGTATACTGTATACTACATACTATTAGTTTATTTTAGTATACTGTATACTACATAATATTAGTTTATTTTAGTATACTGTATACTACATACTATTAGTTTATTTTAGTATACTGTATACTACATACTATTAGTTTATTTTAGTATACTGTATACTACATAATATTAGTTTATTTTAGTATACTATATACTACATACTATTAGTTAATTTTAGTATACTATATACTACATACTATTAGTTAATTTTAGTATACTGTATACTACATACTATTAGTTAATTTTAGTATACTGTATACTACATACTATTAGTTAATTTTAGTATACTATATACTACATACTATTAGTTAATTTTAGTATACTGTATACTACATACTATTAGTTTATTTTAGTATACTGTATACTACATACTATTAGTTTATTTTAGTATACTGTATACTACATACTATTAGTTTATTTTAGTATACTGTATACTACACATACTATTAGTTTATTTTAGTATACTGTATACTACATACTTAATGAGTATATACTACATACTATTAGTTCATTTTAGTATACTGTATACTACATACTATTAGTTTATTTTAGTATACTGTATACTACATAATATTAGTTCATTTTAGTATACTGTATACTACATACTTAATGAGGATATACTACATACTATAAGTTCATTTTAGTATACTGTATACTACATAATATTAGTTTATTTTAGTATACTGTATACCACATACTATTAGTTTATTTTAGTATACTGTATACTACATACTTAATAGTATATACTACATACTATTAGTTCATTTTAGTATACTGTATACTACATACTTAATGAGTATATACTACATAATATTAGTTTATTTTAGTATACTGTATACTACATACTATTAGTTTATTTTAGTATACTGTATACTACATAATATTAGTTAATTTTAGTATACTGTATACTGAGTATATACTACATACTATTAGTTCATTTTAGTATACTGTATACTACATACTTAATGAGTATATACTACATACTATTAGTTCATTTTAGTATACTGTATACTACATACTTAATGAGTATATACTACATAATATTAGTTTATTTTAGTATACTGTATACTACATACTATTAGTTTATTTTAGTATACTGTATACTACATACTTAATGAGTATATACTACATACTATTAGTTCATTTTAGTATACTGTATACTACATAATATTAGTTTATTTTAGTATACTGTATACTACATACTATTAGTTTATTTTAGTATACTGTATACTACATACTTAATGAGTATATACTACATAATATTAGTTTATTTTAGTATACTGTATACTACATACTATTAGTTTATTTTAGTATACTGTATACTACATAATATTAGTTAATTTTAGTATACTGTATACTACATACTTAATGAGTATATACTACATACTATTAGTTCATTTTAGTATACTGTATACTACATACTTAATGAGTATATACTACATACTTTTAGTTCATTTTAGTATACTGTATACTACATACTTAATGAGTATATACTACATAATATTAGTTTATTTTAGTATACTGTATACTACATACTATTAGTTTATTTTAGTATACTGTATACTACATACTTAATGAGTATATACTACATACTATTAGTTCATTTTAGTATACTGTATACTACATACTTAATGAGTATATACTACATAATATTAGTTTATTTTAGTATACTGTATACTACATACTATTAGTTTATTTTAGTATACTGTATACTACATAATATTAGTTAATTTTAGTATACTGTATACTACATACTTAATGAGTATATACTACATACTATTAGTTCATTTTAGTATACTGTATACTACATACTTAATGAGTATATACTACATACTATTAGTTCATTTTAGTATACTGTATACTACATACTTAATGAGTATATACTACATAATATTAGTTTATTTTAGTATACTGTATACTACATACTATTAGTTTATTTTAGTATACTGTATACTACATACTTAATGAGTATATACTACATACTATTAGTTCATTTTAGTATACTGTATACTACATACTTAATGAGTATATACTACATACTATTAGTTCATTTTAGTATACTGTATACTACATAATATTAGTTTATTTTAGTATACTGTATACTACATACTATTAGTTTATTTTAGTATACTGTATACTACATACTATTAGTTCATTTTAGTATACTGTATACTACATACTATTAGTTAATTTTATTATACTGTATACTACATACTTAATGAGGATATACTACATACTATTAGTTAATTTTAGTATACTGTATACTACATACTATTAGTTCATTTTAGTATACTGTATACTACATACTATTAGTTTATTTTAGTATACTGTATACTACATACTATTAGTTAATTTTAGTATACTGTATACTACATAATATTAGTTTATTTTAGTATACTGTATACTACATAATATTAGTTTATTTTAGTATACTGTATACTACATACTATTAGTTTATTTTAGTATACTGTATACTACATACTTAATGAGGATAAACAACACAACCACCTCAGTATATCAGCAGTTTTCCTGTTACAGGTTCATGAGAGGCTGAATATCAACACATTGACAGACATAAGGAGCTGTTAACCTGTCACTCCTTTACCAATGACTTGAGAGTGTCTGTTGGACATATAAGGAGCTGTTCAACCTACGTTGATCTACCTGCCCAGGGACTACAGTTAAACTAGCTAGCTGGCTAAATCTGTCACATTTACAGAAATGATGATTGATGTGAAGTATCTCTGTCAAATACCTTTTCAATAAATGACAGGGAAAGGAATGGAATGTATTTGTCTGTGCATGTCTATCTCTGAATGTGTGTTGGTCTCTGTGTGTGTCTTTGATTAGTGTGATTAGTTCACACTGCCCTCAGCTGGTAGCACTGCAAAACATCACTCAATCAAATCCTGATATAAAATAATGCAAAATGCACTTTTACCAGATAGAATATTAATTCATGGGCTGAATTCTGGCATTAAGTGTATGAAAACGTTACATGACATGAATGTGAATATATAATATAAACGTATACATGTTGAACCAGCCCACTGTGTTGAAATAGGAAGTACATTTATAAGGAAGTGAAGGAAGAAACGGACAATATCGGAAGAAGAAAAATGTTTCTAAGGTTTGTACTGTATCGTTCTTTTACAATTAGGCCATCGCAGACATCCACAAAATTGTTAAATTATTACAATACTGATTCCAACTTTCAATAATGATTATTTTAGGCTTCCTTTCATTGATGCTGATTCATATTGATCAGCCTAGTCAATATGAATCAATGTTATATTATAGTCTACAGGGCTATGAGGTAGGTAGGGTATGGGCGATTGACTGCACATGACCGTGATTATTATCTTTGCGCTCTTTCACTTCCCGGAGGAAGACGTGTATCACGTAAACTAGTTTCCTTGAAAAATAAAAGTAATTCTCGTCAATTCGGTCAAGTAAAAGTGACGTGCGGCAACGGGTTTTGAAACTAAATGAAGGGTTTATGTGAAAAGTTTATGCCTCGATCACAACAACTGGGAAAAACTGGGAGCTCTGAAAAATACGATGTCAGCTCTCGAGAAAGAGGACGGTTCAAATCGATTTTTTTCCCAGTCAGATTTAGTTTTTTTACCGAAATCACTGTGGTTTTGAATGCGACATTAAGTTGATAAACTCGGAAAGGTGGTGATCTGCTTTGCTCACTAGTTACCACATCCACAAAGTCAGATAGGTCCGCCTACCGGACCAATCAGATGAGGGAGTGTGATGACACATTAGCTTACCCGACCAATCATATGGCTGCGTGTGATGACGCATTAGCTTACCCGACCAATCAGATGAGGGAGTGTGATGACACATTAGCTTACCCGACCAATCATATGGCTGCGTGTGATGACGCATTAGATTACCCGACCAATCAGATGAGGGCGTGTGATGACGCATGACGCATTAGCTTACCCGACCAATCAGATGAGGGCGTGTGATGACGCATTAGCTTACCCGACCAATCATATGGTTGCGGGAAACGCTGCAATCTCCAAATGGTAAATCTCGAGTTCAAGTTTTGAGGACCAAATAACGAAATACATTCAGGATCAAGAACTGGCAACGTCACTAAAATTCATAACATCAGGAAAATACAAAAGTTTTGGCCAAATAATTAAGTGGGCGTTTTTTTTTGTTGATAACTATTATTTAAATGATTAGATCAACTGTTTGTTTTTTACGCACTACAAAGCCTTGACAAGAATGACGCGCTCGGTCCACTATTTATTGTTTCTGCAGTAAGGATTCACCCTCTTTAGAGAATTATTGTGTAACTTATCTGCAGGTAATGGTTGTTTTGAGCTCAAAAAGCACCTCGTAGCTGAATGTAAACCAGGGAGCGAAATGAACGGCTTTTTCACCAATGCAATTCGGTTACCGACGTTCACCAAAAAGATCCGGTCAAAAACAACCTGTCGTTACCGAACGACCATCACTAGTTGAAACAGGAAATATTTGTATAAGGAAGTAGAGGAAGTAACGGACGTTATCGTCGAAGAAACATGTTTCAGAGGTTTGTAGCTTTCTTTTACAATGTAATGTAGAAAAGTATTTTTGAGAAGTTAGTTCATCATAAAGAGGTGATTTAGGGGTTAAGACATCCGCCAAGTTAATACAATATTGATTTAAACGTTCAATAATAATTTATTTTTTGGCTTATTTACATTGGTATTGATTCATAGTGATTAGCCTAATCAATAAGATCCAATGTGATGTGAGAAAGGCTACAGGGCTATGAGGTAGAGGTATTATTGTTATAGGCTACAGGGCTATGAGGTAGAGGTATTATTGTTATAGGCTACAGGGCTATGAGGTATGGTATTATTGTTATAGGCTACAGGGCTATGAGGTATGGTATTATTGTTATAGGCTACAGGGCTATGAGGTATGGTATTATTGTTATAGGCTACAGGGCTATGAGGTATGGTATTATTGTTATAGGCTACAGGGCTATGAGGTATGGTATTATTGTTATAGGCTACAGGGCTATGAGGTATGGTATTATTGTTATAGGCTACAGGGCTATGAGGTATGGTATTATTGTTATAGGCTACAGGGCTATGAGGTATGGTATTATTGTTATAGGCTACAGGGCTATGAGGTATGGTATTATTGTTATAGGCTACAGGGCTATGAGGTAGAGGTATTATTGTTATAGGCTACAGGGCTATGAGGTAGAGGTATTATTGTTATAGGCTACAGGGCTATGAGGTAGAGGTATTATTGTTATAGGCTACAGGGCTATGAGGTAGAGGTATTATTGTTATAGGCTACAGGGCTATGAGGTAGAGGTATTATTGTTATAGACTACAGGGCTATGAGGTAGAGGTATTATTGTTATAGACTACAGGGCTATGAGGTATGGTATTATTGTTATAGGCTACAGGGCTATGAGGTAGAGGTATTATTGTTATAGGCTACAGGGCTATGAGGTATGGTATTATTGTTATAGGCTACAGGGCTATGAGGTAGAGGTATTATTGTTATAGGCTACAGGGCTATGAGGTATGGTATTATTGTTATAGGCTACAGGGCTATGAGGTAGAGGTATTATTGTTATAGGCTACAGGGCTATGAGGTAGAGGTATTATTGTTATAGGCTACAGGGCTATGAGGTATGGTATTATTGTTATAGGCTACAGGGCTATGAGGTAGAGGTATTATTGTTATAGGCTACAGGGCTATGAGGTAGAGGTATTATTGTTATAGGCTACAGGGCTATGAGGTAGAGGTATTATTGTTATAGACTACAGGGCTATGAGGTAGAGGTATTATTGTTATAGGCTACAGGGCTATGAGGTATGGTATTATTGTTATAGGCTACAGGGCTATGAGGTAGAGGTATTATTGTTATAGGCTACAGGGCTATGAGGTATGGTATTATTGTTATAGGCTACAGGGCTATGAGGTAGAGGTATTATTGTTATAGGCTACAGGGCTATGAGGTAGAGGTATTATTGTTATAGGCTACAGGGCTATGAGGTAGAGGTATTATTGTTATAGGCTACAGGGCTATGAGGTATGGTATTATTGTTATAGGCTACAGGGCTATGAGGTAGAGGTATTATTGTTATAGGCTACAGGGCTATGAGGTAGAGGTATTATTGTTATAGGCTACAGGGCTATGAGGTAGAGGTATTATTGTTATAGGCTACAGGGCTATGAGGTATGGTATTATTGTTATAGGCTACAGGGCTATGAGGTAGAGGTATTATTGTTATAGGCTACAGGGCTATGAGGTAGAGGTATTATTGTTATAGGCTACAGGGCTATGAGGTAGAGGTATTATTGTTATAGGCTACAGGGCTATGAGGTAGAGGTATTATTGTTATAGGCTACAGGGCTATGAGGTATGGTATTATTGTTATAGGCTACAGGGCTATGAGGTAGAGGTATTATTGTTATAGGCTACAGGGCTATGAGGTATGGTATTATTGTTATAGGCTACAGGGCTATGAGGTAGAGGTATTATTGTTATAGGCTACAGGGCTATGAGGTAGAGGTATTATTGTTATAGGCTACAGGGCTATGAGGTAGAGGTATTATTGTTATAGGCTACAGGGCTATGAGGTATGGTATTATTGTTATAGGCTACAGGGCTATGAGGTAGAGGTATTATTGTTATAGGCTACAGGGCTATGAGGTAGAGGTATTATTGTTATAGGCTACAGGGCTATGAGGTAGAGGTATTATTGTTATAGGCTACAGGGCTATGAGGTAGAGGTATTATTGTTATAGGCTACAGGGCTGTGAGGTATGGTATTATTGTTATAGGCTACAGGGCTATGAGGTAGAGGTATTATTGTTATAGGCTACAGGGCTGTGAGGTATGGTATTATTGTTATCGGCTACAGGGCTATGAGGTAGAGGTATTATTGTTATAGGCTACAGGGCTATGAGGTAGAGGTATTATTGTTATAGGCTACAGGGCTATGAGGTAGAGGTATTATTGTTATAGGCTACAGGGCTATGAGGTAGAGGTATTATTGTTATAGACTACAGGGCTATGAGGTAGAGGTATTATTGTTATAGGCTACAGGGCTATGAGGTAGAGGTATTATTGTTATAGGCTACAGGGCTATGAGGTAGAGGTATTATTGTTATAGGCTACAGGGCTATGAGGTAGAGGTATTATTGTTATAGGCTACAGGGCTATGAGGTAGAGGTATTATTGTTATAGACTACAGGGCTATGAGGTATGGTATTATTGTTATAGACTACAGGGCTATGAGGTAGAGGTATTATTGTTATAGGCTACAGGGCTATGAGGTAGAGGTATTATTGTTATAGGCTACAGGGCTATGAGGTAGAGGTATTATTGTTATAGGCTACAGGGCTATGAGGTAGAGGTATTATTGTTATAGACTACAGGGCTATGAGGTAGAGGTATTATTGTTATAGGCTACAGGGCTATGAGGTATGGTATTATTGTTATAGACTACAGGGCTATGAGGTATGGTATTATTGTTATAGGCTACAGGGCTATGAGGTATGGTATTATTGTTATAGGCTACAGGGCAATGAGGTAGAGGTATTATTGTTATAGACTACAGGGCTATGAGGTAGAGGTATTATTGTTATAGGCTACAGGGCTATGAGGTATGGTATTATTGTTATAGGCTACAGGGCTATGAGGTAGAGGTATTATTGTTATAGGCTACAGGGCTATGAGGTAGAGGTATTATTGTTATAGGCTACAGGGCTATGAGGTATGGTATTATTGTTATAGGCTACAGGGCTATGAGGTAGAGGTATTATTGTTATAGGCTACAGGGCTATGAGGTAGAGGTATTATTGTTATAGGCTACAGGGCTATGAGGTAGAGGTATTATTGTTATAGGCTACAGGGCTATGAGGTAGAGGTATTATTGTTATCGGTGAATGACAGCACATTAAGGTGATTATTTTCTGAGGAAACTGGCTCACTTTCACTTCCCGAAATAAGACGTGCATTGGAATTATGTGTAACTGTCATTAAATCAAGTAGTCTGTCCCGTCAAGTAAATGTGACGTTCAACAATGTGCATATAAACTATTTAAATGTAGGGCTAAATCAAATATTAAGTTTAAAGCTTTCTGGTGACAGATCAGGAAGGCGGTGGTCTGTTTGGTGAACTGCAGATGCGCTCGATATAACGTCACCGGCTCGTCTATGCGCGTTGTGAACCGCGGGTTGAATCATCAGCACGACTTTTCTCAGAATGAAAACTCCGGTGCGCCGGGCGAGATAAACGGATCGCACCTCAAGTGAACTCAATCAGAACATGGGTCTCTTCACTAAACCAGGGACGTGCAACTGGTGGCCCGCAACCAATAATAAAAAACATGGTTTTGGAACTCAGTCTGGGTCTCAACTTCCTGTTGACCGTTAGAATAATAGAAAACACACGGTGCAGTTTGTAAATGTGGTTGAGCATCAGCAGTCAGTCTATTAGCCCATATTAGCTACATGTTTTTAGATTGGTAAATTAGTCTAGTGGCTAAACGGGGTGGGTCCCATTGATCATCAGTTATCATATTAAAAACTGTTAACATTTGCCTCCACTCTATGGCAACATGTCCTCATGGCAACATGTCCTCATGGCAACATGTCCTCATGGCAACATGTCCTCATGGCAACATGTCCTCATGGCAACATGAGTAGAATCATCTGTAAAACTGAAATGGTTTTCTCCTGACCCATGGGGGTGTATGGATGTGGGTATGCAGACCCACGAGACACTGAGGCCCCTCATGATGACTGACGGTTTTTTGTGGCCCCCACCTTATCAATGTTCTCCATCCCTGCACTAAATGATAAGGAGAGGGAACTACCTGAATTTGACCAATAGAAACTCTCGTTGTACCACGTTCATTTTCCTAACCTACCACGTTAATTATCCTAACCTGCCATGTTAATTATCCTAACCTGCCATTTTAATTATCCTAACCTACCATGTTAATTATCATAACCTGCCATGTTAATTATCCTAACCTACCTACCACGTTAATGATCCTAATCTAGTGTACCACGTTACTTATCCTAACCTGCCATGTTAATGATCCTAACCTGCCATGTTAATTATCCTAACCTACCTACCACGTTAATGATCCTAACCTAGTGTACCACGTTAATTATCCTAACCTGCCACGTTAATTATCCTAAACTACCACGTTAATTATCCTAACCTGCCACGTTAATTATCCTAACCTAGTGTACCACGTTAATTATCCTAACCTGCCACGTTAATTATCCTAACCTACCACGTTAATTATCCTAACCTGCCACGTTAATTATCCTAACCTAGTGTACCACGTTAATTATCCTAACCTGCCACGTTAATTATCCTAACCTACCACGTTAATTATCCTAACCTGCCACGTTAATTATCCTAACCTACCACGTTAATGATCCTAACCTGCCACGTTAATTATCCTCACCTACCACGTTAATTATCCTAACCTACCACGTTAATTATCCTAACCTGCCACGTTAATTATCCTCACCTACCACGTTAATTATCCTAACCTACCACGTTAATTATCCTAACCTGCCATGTTAATTATCCTAACCTGCCACGTTAATTATCCTAACCTGCCACGTTAATTATCCTAACCTGCCACGTTAATTATCCTCACCTGCCACGTTAATTATCCTAACCTGCCACGTTAATTATCCTCACCTACCACGTTAATTATCCTAACCTACCACGTTAATTATCTTAACCTACCACGTTAATTATCTTAACCTACCACGTTATTTATCTTAACCTACCACGTGAATTATCCTAACCTGCCACGTGAATTATGCTAACCTAGTGTACCACGTTAATTATTCTAACCTACAGTACCACGTTAATTATCCTAACCTACCACGTTAATTATCCTAACCTACAGTACCACGTTAATTATCCTAACCTGCCACGTTAATTATCCTAACCTGCCACGTTAATTATCCTAACCTACCACGTTAATTATCCTAACCTACCACGTTATTTATCCTAAACTAACACGTTAATTATCCTAACCTGCCACGTTAATTATCCTAAACTACCATGTTAATTATCCTAACCTGCCATGTTAATTATCCTAACCTACCACGTTAATTATCCTAACCTACCACGTTAATTATCCTAACCTACCACGTTAATTATCCTAACCTACCACGTTAATTATCCTAACCTGACACGTTAATTATCCTAACCTACCATGTTAATTATCCTAACCTGACACGTTAATTATCCTAACCTACCACATGAATTATCCCAATCTACCACGTTAATTATCCTAACCTACCACATGAATTATCCTAACCTACCACGTTAATTATCCTAACCTGACACGTTAATTATCCTAACCTACCACATGAATTATCCTAATCTACCACGTTAATTATCCTAACCTACCACGTTAATTATCCTAACCTACCACATTAATTATCCTAACCTACCACGTTAATTATCCTAACCTGACACGTTAATTATCCTAACCTACCACATGAATTATCCTAATCTACCACGTTAATTATCCTAACCTACCACGTTAATTATCCTAACCTACCACGTTAATTATCCTAACCTACCACATGATTTATCCTAATCTACCACGTTAATTATCCTAACCTACCACGTTAATTATCCTAACCTACCACGTTAATTATCCTAACCTACCACATGAATTATCCTAATCTACCACGTTAATTATCCTAACCTACCACATGAATGATCCTAATCTACCACATTAATTATCCTAACCTACCATGTTAATTATCCTAACCTACCACGTTAATCATCCTTAATCTGAGGTAATGGTTAGGCACAAGGTTAGCAGTGTGGTTAAGGTTAGGTTTAAAACCTGTTTGGGATAGGGGGCAGCAGGTTTGGATGAAAAGCGTGCCCAGAGTAAACATCCTGCTACTCAGGCGCAGAAGCTAATATATGCATATCATTAGTAGATTTGGATAGAAAACACTCTGACGTTTCTAAAACTGTTTGAATGATGTCTGTGAGTATAACAGAACTCATATGGCAGGCGAAAACCTGAGAGAAATCCAACCAGGAAGTTGGAAATCTGAGGTTTGTAGTTTTTCAACTCATTGCCTATCGAATATACATGTTATATGTTATTGTTATTATAAATACAATATAATATGGTCATAATAGTTTGTAGGTCATAATAGTTTATAGGTCATAATAGTTTGTAGGTCATAATAGTTTGTAGGTCATAATAGTTTATAGGTCATAATAGTTTATAGGTCATAATAGTTTGTAGGTCATAATAGTTTATAGGTCATAATAGTTTATAGGTCATAATAGTTTATAGGTCATAATAGTTTGTAGGTCATAATAGTTTATAGGTCATAATAGTTTGTAGGTCATAATAGTTTATAGGTCATAATAGTTTATAGGTCATAATAGTTTATAGGTCATAATAGTTTGTAGGTCATAATAGTTTGTAGGTCATAATAGTTTGTAGGTCATAATAGTTTGTAGGTCATAATAGTTTGTAGGACAAACCGTTCAGACGCTACATACGATTTTGTGAGAAAAACGATTTTCGGGACGTCTCGTGGTCTGACAAACACCGCAGATGCGGATGCGGAAGGGCGAATATCGACGGATTCATAGACGAAGCTATGGATGCAAGGACTGACCAGACAGGATATCAACATTAAATTACAGTTGTAACCATGTTTTAAGGCTACGGTGATTGTTTACAAACATTGGGGTAAAACAAGCTTATATTTTGGGTTCTGATGCAGTACGACAGTTGAACTGATCTCATGAGGCATTTATAAGTTCTATTCTTCAAGAATGGATCAGTATTGTCACGAACCGGCTCAAAGCCCGTAACAAAAGGGAGACAACGTGGAGATAAGGAGTAACAAAACATATATTTATTAAATAAAGTAAACGAAGTACAATATACAATGGTAATGGTGTAATCAGTCATGTAAGTCAGTGTTTTGCATGAATGTGATAATGCAGGGTGTTGAAAGGTACCAAAGCAAACAACCAAAAACCACCAGGATACACAACAAAATATATGAAGGTGTCTGCATGGAGAGAGTCTCCTCCATGAATGGGGAAGTGGTGTATTTATCCTGGGACACACCTGGCCCAGGTGTGTCTGCATGGAGAGAGTCTCCTCCATGAATGGGGAAGTGGTGTATTTATCCTGGGAGACACCGGGCCCAGGTGTGTCTGCATGGAGAGAGTCTCCTACATGAATGGGGAAGTGGTGTATTTATCCTGGGAGACACCGGGCCCAGGTGTGTCTGCATGGAGAGAGTCTCTTCCATGAATGGGGAAGTGGTGTATTTATCCTGGGAGACACCGGGCCCAGGTGTTTCCCATGTAGCTGACGACCCTCCAAACTCCGCCCACCGGCATCCTAATAAGGAAATACGGCAGACAGAGTGGGAGGGTCGTCACAGTATATGAATTAATGATAAGTCTAAAAATGGATGTAGCAACTAAGGATTCTAGCTTTAAAGACCCAACGCAGGCAAGTCTATATCAATATCAAATCATTTCTGGTTAACAATTAATGAAGTACTTTGCTCTAATTGATGTCCCCCCAAAAATGGGCTGTTGTTATGGAGTCAGGGGATCCAACCAGGTAGACTAGCTGTTGTTATGGAGTCAGGAGATCGAACCAGGTAGACTAGCTGTTGTTATGGAGTCAGGGGATCCAACCAGGTAGACTAGCTGTTGTTATGGAGTCAGGGGATCCAACCAGGTAGACTAGCTGTTGTTATGGAGTCAGGGGATCCAACCAGGTAGACTAGCTGTTGTTATAGAGTCAGGGGATCCAACCAGGTAGACTAGCTGTTGTTATAGAGTCAGGGGATCCAACCAGGTAGACTAGCTGTTGTTATAGAGTCAGGGGATCCAACCAGGTAGACTAGCTGTTGTTATGGAGTCAGCTAATGGGGATCCAACCAGGTAGACTAGCTGTTGTTATGGAGTCAGCTAATGGGGATCCAACCAGGTAGACTAGCTGTTGTTATAGAGTCAGGGGACCCAACCAGGTAGACTAGCTGTTGTTATGGAGTCAGGGGATCTAACCAGGTAGACTAGCTGTTGTTATGGAGTCAGGGGATCGAACCAGGTAGACTAGCTGTTGTTATGGAGTCAGGGGATCTAACCAGGTAGACTAGCTGTTGTTATGGACTCAGGGGATCCAACCAGGTAGACTAGCTGTTGTTATGGAGTCAGGGGATCTAACCAGGTAGACTAGCTGTTGTTATGGAGTCAGGGGATCCAACCAGGTAGACTAGCTGTTGTTATGGAATCAGTTAATGGGGATCCAACCAGGTAGACTAGCTGTTGTTATGGAGACAGCTAATGGGGATCTAACCAGGTAGACTAGCTGTTGTTATGGAGTCACGGGATCCAACCAGGTAGACTAGCTGTTGTTATGGAGTCAGGGGATCTAACCAGGTAGACTAGCTATTGTTATGGAGTCAGGGGATCTAACCAGGTAGACTAGCTGTTGTTATGGAGTCAGGATCTAACCAGGTAGACTAGCTGTTGTTATGAGTCAGGGATCTAACCAGGTAGACTAGCTGTTGTTATGGAGTCAGCTAATGGGGATCCAACCAGGTAGACTAGCTGTTGTTATGGAGTCAGCTAATGGGGATCCAACCAGGTAGACTAGCTGTTGTTATGGAGTCAGGGGATCTAACCAGGTAGACTAGCTGTTGTTATGGAGACAGGGGATCCAACCAGGTAGACTAGCTGTTGTTATGGAGTCAGGGGATCCAACCAGGAAGACTAGCTGTTGTTATGGAGTCAGGGGATCCAACCAGGTAGACTAGCTGTTGTTATGGAGTCAGGGGATCCAACCAGGTAGACTAGCTGTTGTTATGGAGTCAGGAGATCCAACCAGGATGACTAGCTGTTGTTATGGAGTCAGGGGATCCAACCAGGAAGACTAGCTGTTGTTATGGAGACAGGGGATCCAACCAGGTAGACTAGCTGTTGTTATGGAGTCAGGGGATCCAACCAGGAAGACTAGCTGTTGTTATGGAGTCAGGGGATCCAACCAGGAAGAATAACTGTTGTTATGGAGACAGGGGATCCAACCAGGTAGACTAGCTGTTGTTATGGAGTCAGGGGATCCAACCAGGTAGACTAGCTGTTGTTATGGAGTCAGGGGATCCAACCAGGAAGACTAGCTGTTGTTATGGAGTCAGGGATCCAACCAGGAATACTAGCTGTTGTTATGGAGACAGGGGATCCAACCAGGTAGACTAGCTGTTGTTATGGAGTCAGGGGATCCAACCAGGTAGACTAGCTGTTGTTATGGAGTCAGGGGATCCAACCAGGAAGACTAGCTGTTGTTATGGAGTCAGGGGATCCAACCAGGTAGACTAGCTGTTGTTATGGAGTCAGGGGATCCAACCAGGTAGAC